>NC_054700.1:29671331-29756331 GCF_016097555.1 Gigantopelta aegis
TTATGGTTAATTTCTTGAAATTAAGTAGTGCAATTACATAAAATAAGAACTGGTTTGTGAGTATGTAAATTGGCTTTTTAGGTAGTCTTGCATGTTTTGTTAATTCTATTGTGTAATTGCTAATATTTTGTATTAAATTGTTTTAATAGTGTTGGTCTTGCTGGTGTTGGGAGATGAGGTGCACAGGGAAGTTCCCGACAGAGGACACTTTAATTACTATAATTTCTTTATTTTAGGTTGGCTTGTTCATGTCAGTATTGTATTGGTACTTTTAAACTTTTTTTTTTTCTCATAGAAAATGAATTATGATGAAAAGGAAGTTATGGGCAGGTGGAGGAGTGGCACTTCCCCCCTGCCGGACGATGAGGAGCCAATTGATTCGGGTCCCCCACCTCAAGAAGAGAAGGAAGCAGTTGAGGTGGGCCCCCCACCTCAAGAAGAGAAGGAAGCAGTTGAGGTGGGCCCCCCACCTCAAGAAGAGAAGGAAGCAGTTGAGGCGGGCCCCCCACCTCAAGAAGAGGAGGAAGCAGTTGAGGCGGGCCCCCCACCTCAAGAAGAGAAGGAAGCAGTTGAGGCGGGCCCCCCACCTCAAGAAGAGAAGGAAGCAGTTGAGGCGGGCCCCCCACCTCAAGAAGAGAAGGAAGCAGTTGAGGCGGGCCCCCCACCTCAAGAAGAGGAGGAAGCAGTTGAGGCGGGCCCCCCACCTCAAGAAGAGGAGGAAGCAGTTGAGGCGGGCCCCCACCTGAAGAGGAGGATCCAGGTTTCTTACCACGGGGGAGAGGAAGGGAGTTCTTGGAGGCGAGGGATTGGGGCAGGTCGACCGCGTTTGGGACTTCCCGTTTACCTTGTGGACTGCCCGGGCCTGGTCCGTCCAGGTTTCCACTGGGACTGTTTGTGCCCAGGCCTGGCCAGCCCTGGTTTCCGCTGGGACTTGCTCCACCGGGATCGGGTGAGTCGGCCCCGTCCAAGAATGCTGGGCGTAAGCCCGGATCAGTCAGCCTTAGGGGTGAAGAGGAAGGGGTCAGACACGGGAAAAGGACGGGGGGGTAAGAAGTCTCGGGACTCCAAATGTCCCGTTCCAGGCTGTGGGACATGCACCCGTAAATTACTGGTGCATGCCCTGTCAGTCCATATCCCGGGTGTCTTGGGGATGGTAGACCCACAGACCCCAAACCTGGCCGCCATTCGTTGGGCGGCGGTGAAAGAACTGGCGAGGAGGGTGAGTGGCCCATCGGCTACTCCTCATCAGTTAGCAAGTAGACTGGGACCGCTGATCCCGAGTATGGTTGGCCCGTCAGCGGTGGACGTGCCCGCGTTAGAGCAGATGGCCCGTTTTTTAAACGAGCCATCTGAGCAGTTTACACTGCACCCAGTGTTGAGCGTGGCAGCGCTCATTCACTGGAGGGCGTTACTCCATGCTGTGGCGTTGTTACCACTAGACGACCGCATTTGGTTTGTGGGCTGGTCGGCTCCTGGGGTGGAGGTTCACCGGAAAAAGTGTATCCCGGCGGGGGCCGAGCCCTCTGAAGACGACGCACCAGGAAAGCTGGTAATCATGAGGACCGGGGAGTCGACAGCGGAGGACAACACTCCGATGGTTTCAGGTGGAGCAGAGCCCAGTGAGAACTGGGTGGCTTCTCCTGTGCCACCAGTCGTGGGGAGGGATAAACTCCAGGGGGTGGATGCCCATTTTTATCCCAAGTCTTGTACCCGGGTCATGAAACTGGACACAGCTCCCAGTTTGGAGCAGGTGGTGCATCACCAATACCCGCACCGCACTTCCTGCCCTGCCATTGATGTGGTGGGTGGGGTGTCTGTGTACACCGAGCCGTGTTATTTTCCACACATGGTGGAATGTTACCCGGCCTGGAAAGTGACAGTGGGAATTCATCCACGGTTCGCTACCACTGTCCAAGATGCAGACAGGAGATGGGTTGGGCGGATGGCCGCTATAAAAGGGGTGGCCCTCTTCGTAGGGCTGGACCATTCTTCCTTGGTGGGGACTTGGAGGGCCCAGGAGTTGCTGCTTAAGTTGATCCTGGAGGTGAGCAGGCCAACCACCCCAGTGGTAGCAAGTTTTGTGGGGGGGAGCTGGAGTCGCGGCCCTCTAGCAGCCGGTCTCCTCCTCCTTCAGGAGCGGTGTGCCCCGTCGCAGCTACTACACCTAACCTCTTTTGACGGGGGGCGCCAGGCGGTGCAGGATGCCCGCAGACTGTTCCCGGAGACCTATTTTGGGATTTCTGGAAATGTGTTTGAAATGGACTGGGAACAACGCCAGGCGGTGGTGCTCATCCCCGTCGATCGTCTACTCTTGGAGACGAATGCCCCTCACGTTGGAAGGAGGGGACAAAGTCCTAGTGGCCCGTGTTACCTGGGCGAGGTGGCAGCTGAGGTGGCCAGGGTTCGCCAAACATCTTTGGAGGCAGTGCTGCAGAGCACGGTTTCAAACGCCCGGCGGTTGTACGGGATTGCCAATGTGTAAGGGGGGTGACTTTGAGATATTTAGATCTGTCATGATAGCTTTTAAACCATGGAATTTATGGTCAGGTTTGTATGGAATGGGTTGATACCCGGCATTAGCTGGGAACACCCTTCCATATAATTCATAATTACACATTCTAGTAATATATCTAATTATTGTCATCAATAATTTAATTTGGTAGGACAATTTTAATGGTGGTTTTCTAGACAAGAGAATTAGGGTTAAACTTAAAAAATGTATTATATGCCTAATCTTAATTTTTATTTCAGGTCTAACAATATTGTCCAGTTAAATGTCTTTCAGGTGAATGGTTGGTGTTCAGCATCCACTTGGGGAACAGTTAATTGGGTATGGGAGACCTGTGGGTAAGTAGTAATAGAAGATGTCCCAGGAAGGGGGGTTGGATTTTGGGTAACTGGGAAAAGACCTTAATTTTAAGGGGTCTCTTCTTGGGTAAGTATGTAATGCTGAGAAGATAAAACAGGACATAAAATGATATTTTTCCTGGATGATGCGGACCGTTTCCATCCTTTTGTGAGGGGGAGGGAAGGTATCAGCCATGAAAAATCCTGTTTTGTCTTGTTTTCCTTGGGGAGAGGGTCCCAAATTATTTTGTAGGGGAATAATAGTTAATTTTCAATTAACTATTACTAAGTTAAGGGATAGTTATTTGGTTTATGATTCTTTTTTATTAAGGATTTAATTAGGAGGCCAACATCATATAGGGCAAAATATGATGGACCAGTTTTTTGGTAGGTTTGTGTAATATAGTGTAAAATAAGTTGCCTTGGTTGACATTTGCATAAAAGGCAGAGTTGAAAGTTAGTTAACTGTTTAACATTTTGGAATATTTAACTGTTTAAATTTGAAGTGTTTAACTTTTTAAGTGTTGTTCACCGAATAGCTCTTGGTGTTTAATTAATAATATTCCTGGATGTGACTGTAACTGTGCTTTAATGCATAACTATAATATTCCTGGATATAACTTTTAACTGCTTTTCTGGATGCCACCACCAGATAAGTCAGTGTTTTTTCACAAATGTGACATGACTGTTTCTTTTGGAGGGTAGTTTTAACATAAAACGATAGGAAACCCTGGATGTTTCCAAAGAACCTGTTTATTCATGGATGTTCATCGAATCCTGGCCCGGGTGAATCTGAGCCAGGAAGCTGCTGGAGAAGTGTTCAATGTTCCCTGGAAATTCGGGAGGTGATCTCCTCTTCTATAAAACGGGGAAGAGTGTGGTGACTCGCGACCAGTCAACGACCGGATGGAGACTGTGTAAATGGTCCACCGCAACACCCCTGGAGACAGAAGGTCTACTGGTATATGACCATATAGAGCTTTGGCGGGAAGAAGGAGCCCATCGGTTGGACGAGGAACGTCACGTGGGCGCCGAGAACCAGAAGACAGTTTTGGGAATTGGAAGGCCCACTCTCTTGCGACTGAACCGTCATTACGAAAACTAAACCGTGAGTACCCCTACCATATATTATACTTAACCAAATGTACAACAGAAATATAGAAATTAATCTGTATGTTTTTATTGGGGGCAAGTATGCCTGGGAACATAGACAAAGGCTTGTCAAACAATTAGCCTAGGTAAGCAAATAAAAGTTTTAAATTTTCACTAAATGTCAGCGTAAATAATATTAAACGCACCGGATGATTGAAATGGCCATGCACTACTGTAGTGTAGGCCATCCTTTTAGCGGAACATAACTAATACAAGTAGTTTAATTTTATTTTTATTGAAAACATGTGCAAGATATATAATAATTATATACGCTATTTTCATTGATTCGTTGACTCACTTAATTATGTATTTGTTCATTTTATGTTACAGGCATACATCAGTTGACGATTTGGTGAGGACTAACAACTTCAGCAGGTGCCAAACCACAAAACGAACATGGATGTAGCAAATGATGTTGTTCTGTCAATGTGCAGGTACTGCAGACAGTATGTGTGTGTGTGTGTGTAAAACCATGTGTGTGTATATATAGATAGCAGAGAGAGACAGACAGAGAGACGGACACAGGCACACAGACAGAGACAGAGATAGATAGAACTAGCTGAAGTAATTCTTTAAAAGCATAAAATATGGCGTTGGTAAGATAATTTAACCACTAAACATAAGATACAATTTTTTTTACCATTATTAAAGCATAGATTTGATAAAAGTAAAACTATCTAGATACATAATAAATGCTATCATTTGTAAAAAAAAAAAAAACAGTGCTCTATAAACATACTTTGTGACATGCTGTCAAATTCTTTTTTTTACCTTGGTGAAGCAGATGATTTGTTAAAAAAACCCCACCCCAAAACAACCCCACTTATTATTACCCAGATCATCTTATTATCATAAATGTCATATTTGTAACATTTTGTTCCAGGTACATGGCACATAAGTTGTTGTTTACTCTGGTTGTGAACCCAAGTACATCTAAAGTGAGGATATACAGCTGGACAAAGTTCAAGCAAAACAGTTGAAAGGACCATTGGTGTTGAATGTGTGCATTTTCGAACCTTCTAAGATTCATAAAGTTATTATGGTTTGTCTAATGCTGCATAACTGTGCTAGAAAGCTCCATCTGATTAAAAGAAATTCAATGACAGTTACCCAGGTTTTGTTTTGTTACAAGATGATAACTTTGATATGAAAGAGATTTCAACCCAAGTGGTTCATGATGTTGATGGCAGAGCTGTTATATCTAATATACATGTACTCTTAAAGACAGCTGTAGATGACAAAGTAATAAGTTAATGTGAACTTTTTGATTTACATGCTCTGTTAACACAAAATGATATTCATATTTTACATTTTTCATACATCTTCAGTTTGAATTTTAAAATTAAATCAATATGCAACAGGAAAATAATGTTAGTTAGATGATTTTAATTGAGAACTACAATGCAAAACAATTCATAAAAATAAAGACAAATTAAAAAAATAATTATGAAAAATACATGAAATTGTTTTAATATCTGATAAAGAATAAAAAATAATTTTAAGTAATAATTTTGTTCATGTCCAATATTGAGTAACTGTTTAATTACATGTTCCCTCTGACATGTCACCCAGTTTAATTAACAATTTAAGATGGGTTATCTTAAGTTATCTACACTTGGTTTATTTACTTCTACACTATACTTGCTTCACTCTTCACAATTTGTAAGGTGAAATAAATTATAAATGTTACTTTGAATTTTTGTTGTTTGTTGTGTATTTCAGTGTATGCCCTGTTTGACAATATGTACTGATTGAAAGAAATAAGGGGCCACACCAACACTTACAGGAGATGGTGACTGCAACGGTTCCCTCCCATTTTGCCTACAACCCACTTTGCCTACACTCATTTTGCCTACAACCCAGTATGCCTACACTCAGTTTGCCTACAGTATGAAAAAGTGACATCCCCAGTTAATAGTGGGACAATCCCTATTATTTTGTAGGTTGTAGGCAAAGTGGGTTGTAGGCAAAATGAGAGGACACCACTGCAACAAAAGCACTCCTCTATTGTGTCAGGAAGTTAACTGTTAATGTCGCCCATTCTCGCATTGCTGTCATTCAGTGATTACCATATTACATATTTGTACTTTATACAGACATTAGGACGATAATAGTATTCACTACTAAATGTTTCCTTATTTCTTTCTCTGTATATTTTGTATATCCTGTACAAAACGTCATTTATTTTTATGGTATTTTAAGTTTCAACATGGAATAGAGTATAAATATGTGTAACATGGAATTATGTCCCTATGTATTAAAAGTGTAAATACTAGTAGGTAACATTACTAGTTACTTAAGATACAGTTTGTTTGACGGACTAATGTTATTACACTCTGTATAATAATGGAAATCAAATTTTTGTAGAGCTGACTGAAAGCAATAACAAATTAATGTAACACTGAAATTAAAGGTTCCATTCTTTTGGTGTCCATAATTGAGCATTCCATTCCCCTCTATGTCTTTGATATGCCTCTAAAAGTTGTTTATGTGTGTTAAATAATACTGTTGACATTTTAAAATCTAACTTTTATTCCACATTATAAATTGGATTTTAAAAAATATATTTTTTAAAAATATTATTACTTTTGTATGGCTATTAAATAATAATAAAGGAAAATTGTCCCTGTATTAAAAAGTTACCGTTGGGGGGGGGGGGGGGGGGTGTTCTGCGAACCTATTTTAGACTACCACTGTGTGCCATAATTCATTTTAACAAAACCCCAAGTGTGTTTCACTGGGTGTTTAATTTCATAAATGTTCTGTCCATTTCGTATATGAACCAAAAGAAGACTTGCGTTGGGTAGGTGTGGGGCGTATAATCCACATGAAAAATAATTATTTATTTGTATAAATTCGGACAAAAAGTACATTATAGTCGTCAAGTGCAGGTAATCAGGTTGAATCAAGAATTTACGTGTAGCGTATTTTTTTGTTATTTCTCTCTCCCTCTACCCCTCCATCTCCCTCCCTCTGCACATGCCAGTATAAAAATCGCCGCACACTTTTACATGGGGGGGGGGGGGGGGGGAGTAACCCAGTGGTAAAGTGCTCGCGCGGTTGGTTTGGGGTCGATCCCTGTCAGTAGACCCATTGGGCTATTTCTCGCTCCAGTCAGTGCACCACGATTGGTATATCAAAGGCCATGGTATGTTCTGTCCTCTATGGGATTGTGAAAATAAAAGAACCCTTGCTGCTAATCGAAAAGAGTAGCCCGTGGAGTGACGACAGCGGGTTTCCTCCCTCAATATCTTTGTGGTCCTTGACTATATGTTCGACGCTATATAACCGTAAATAAAATGTGTTAAGTGCGTCTTTAATAAAACCGTTCCTTTTACATGGGTTACGTTAAAAATAATACTGTAGAATGGTGGAAATACATGGAGAATTCGAAGAGTGCCTCCCCACAGCCCCTGTCGCTTATGGTTTGTGTTCGACCTATTTTCCAGTTATCTCCCTCTATATCTTGGTCCCTCATTTTTATTTATTTATTTTGCAAAACTATTTGCCTTTATTTTATTATTATTTGTTTTTAATTTGCACCCCTTCCTAAATATATACTGCGCTTTTAATGACTGTTAATAACTGGATTGCTATATATATATATATATATATATATATATATATATATTTGTTTTTCTTCGTATAACTGTATTTAATTTTATTTATTGTCATTATTATTTTTGTATTAGTATTGATATAAACGGCGTCCTAGTTTTCGTGTAGACAACACGAACAGAGATAAGATATTTAGATGTCTTTTTCGGTCCATCTTAATAAGTGTAGGAACTATTGTTGGTATAAACAGTGTCCTGGTTGGCGTGTAGACCGCATACAGACAACATGAACAGAGATACGATATTTAGATGTCTTTGTCGGTCCATCTTAATAAGTGTAGGAACTATTGTTGGTATAAACAGTGTCCTGGTTGGCGTGTAGACCGCATACAGACAACATGAACAGAGATACGATATTTAGATGTCTTTTTCGGTCCATCTTAATAAGTGTAGGAACTATTGTTGGTATAAACAGTGTCCTGGTTGGCGTGTAGACCGCATACAGACAACATGAACAGAGATACGATATTTAGATGTCTTTTTCGGTCCATCTTAATAAGTGTAGGAACTATTGTTGGTATAAACGGTGTCGTGGTTGGCGTGTAGACCGCATACAGACAACATGAACAGAGATAAGATATTTAGATGTCTTTGTCGGTCCATCTTAATAAGTGTAGGAACTATTGTTGGTATAAACAGTGTCCTGGTTGGCGTGTAGACCGCATACAGACAACATGAACAGAGATACGATATTTAGATGTCGTCTTTTTCGGTCCATCTTAATAAGTGTAGGAACTATTGTTGGTATAAACGGTGTCCTGGTTGGCGTGTAGACCGCATACAGACAACATGAACAGAGATACGATATTTAGATGTCTTTTTCGGTCCATCTTAATAAGTGTAGGAACTATTGTTGGTATAAACAGTGTCCTGGTTGGCGTGTAGACCGCATACAGACAACATGAACAGAGATACGATATTTAGATGTCGTCTTTGTCGGTCCATCTTAATAAGTGTAGGAACTATTGTTGGTATAAACGGTGTCCTGGTTGGCGTGTAGACCGCATACAGACAACATGAACAGAGATACGATATTTAGATGTCTTTTTCGGTCCATCTTAATAAGTGTAGGAACTATTGTTGGTATAAACAGTGTCCTGGTTGGCGTGTAGACCGCATACAGACAACATGAACAGAGATACGATATTTAGATGTCGTCTTTGTCGGTCCATCTTAATAAGTGTAGAAACTATTGTTGGTATAAACGGTGTCCTGGTTGGCGTGTAGACCGCATACAGACAACATGAACAGAGATACGATATTTAGATGTCTTTTTCGGTCCATCTTAATAAGTGTAGGAACTATTGTTGGTATAAACAGTGTCCTGGTTGGCGTGTAGACCGCATACAGACAACATGAACAGAGATACGATATTTAGATGTCGTCTTTGTCGGTCCATCTTAATAAGTGTAGGAACTATTGTTGGTATAAACGGTGTCGTGGTTGGCGTGTAGACCGCATACAGACAACATGAACAGAGATACGATATTTAGATGTCTTTTTCGGTCCATCTTAATAAGTGTAGGAACTATTGTTGGTATAAACGGTGTCCTGGTTGGCGTGTAGAGCGCATACAGACAACATGAACAGAGATAAGATATTTAGATGTCTTTTTCGGTCCATCTTAATAAGTGTAGAAACTATTGTTGGTATAAACGGTGTCGTGGTTGGCGTGTAGACCGCATACAGACAACATGAACAGAGATACGATATTTAGATGTCTTTGTCGGTCCATCTTAATAAGTGTAGGAACTATTGTTGGTATAAACGGTGTCCTGGTTGGCGTGTAGACCGCATACAGACAACATGAACAGAGATACGATATTTAGATGTCGTCTTTGTCGGTCCATCTTAATAAGTGTAGAAACTATTGTTGGTATAAACAGTGTCCTGGTTGGCGTGTAGACCGCATACAGACAACATGAACAGAGATACGATATTTAGATGTCGTCTTTGTCGGTCCATCTTAATAAGTGTAGGAACTATTGTTGGTATAAACAGTGTCCTGGTTGGCGTGTAGACCGCATACAGACAACATGAACAGAGATAAGATATTTAGATGTCGTCTTTTTCGGTCCATCTTAATAAGTGTAGGAACTATTGTTGGTATAAACGGTGTCCTGGTTGGCGTGTAGACCGCATACAGACAACATGAACAGAGATACGATATTTAGATGTCGTCTTTGTCGGTCCATCTTAATAAGTGTAGGAACTATTGTTGGTATAAACAGTGTCCTGGTTGGCGTGTAGACCGCATACAGACAACATGAACAGAGATAAGATATTTAGATGTCTTTGTCGGTCCATCTTAATAAGTGTAGAAACTATTGTTGGTATAAACGGTGTCGTGGTTGGCGTGTAGACCGCATACAGACAACATGAACAGAGATAAGATATTTAGATGTCTTTGTCGGTCCATCTTAATAAGTGTAGGAACTATTGTTGGTATAAACAGTGTCCTGGTTGGCGTGTAGACCGCATACAGACAACATGAACAGAGATAAGATATTTAGATGTCTTTTTCGGTCCATCTTAATAAGTGTAGGAACTATTGTTGGTATAAACGGTGTCCTGGTTGGCGTGTAGACCGCATACAGACAACATGAACAGAGATAAGATATTTAGATGTCTTTTTCGGTCCATCTTAATAAGTGTAGGAACTATTGTTGGTATAAACGGTGTCCTGGTTGGCGTGTAGACCGCATACAGACAACATGAACAGAGATACGATATTTAGATGTCTTTTTCGGTCCATCTTAATAAGTGTAGGAACTATTGTTGGTATAAACGGTGTCCTGGTTGGCGTGTAGACCGCATACAGACAACATGAACAGAGATACGATATTTAGATGTCGTCTTTGTCGGTCCATCTTAATAAGTGTAGGAACTATTGTTGGTATAAACAGTGTCGTGGTTAGCGTGTAGGCAACATACAGACAACACAAACTGAGATGTAATATTTAGCTGTCGTTTTTGTGGGCCCATCTTAATAAATGTCTTCTTTCATTGTAAGAATTACACAAACGGAATTGGCGGTCGACATGACGTAACTTTTTGCGATTGTGAATATCGAATACATAAATTACTAAACTAATTAACTGATTTAATCTGAATATTAATCGAACTATGTCGATTAGAGTGGAATCGTTAACGATCTGCAATATTTTTTTTTCTCTCTCTCTCTCTCTCTCTCTCTCTCTCTCTCTCTCTCTCTCTCTCTCTCTCTCTCTCTCTCTCTCTCTCTCTCTCTCTCTCTCTCTCTCTCTCTCTCTGAATTAACAAAACCAAAAAGGAACACCACGTTTAAGCAACAAAACCTTCCATATATACAATACCTAATGCCTACTGATCTGACCGATGCAGGTGGAAGTTGAAT
Organism: Gigantopelta aegis; assembly: GCF_016097555.1. Lineage (NCBI taxonomy): Eukaryota > Metazoa > Mollusca > Gastropoda > Neomphalida > Peltospiridae > Gigantopelta > Gigantopelta aegis. Next base: position 29,682,324 of record NC_054700.1, read on the forward strand.
AAACACTACCATTTCGTAATTATTGAATTCATATTTACTGATTCGATTATCCGTTTGAAATCGAATTGTTCGTGATGGGAGTCGTGGCTTCTTGATGAAAATACTATGTCGTGACGTCTGTTTTGTCGGACGATACCTAAATTACCTTCTGTGCATCATGTTCTTATTTTAACACGCAGACCAGGGAGATAACACGAGGCCATTAACGAGGACGCAAACAGAAAAAAGAAAATATTGTCCTGCATCTCACACTATTTCTGTGGGAGAAATTTAGCTCAGTCGGTTGTTTTCGCTTCAGGTGTTTGCGTCGCAGGATCGAACTACATCGGTGGATCCATTCAACTGATTGAGTTTTCTCTCGTTCCAACCAGTGCACCACAAATGGTTAAAGGTCTTGATATGTGTTTTTCTGTCTGTGGGAAAGTGCATACAAAAGATCCCTTACCTTATTAGAACCAATGTGTGTTTCCTCTGATGATTACGTGTCAGAATTACCAAATGTTTGATATCCAATAGCCGGATGATTATTTAATCAAATGTGCTCTAGTTGTGTCGTTAAATAAAACAAATTTTTAGTTAAACAAAACTCACACTATTTGCATTCATCTAAATACGAACAGATAAAACAAGATAACTATTTTGTTTCCACGGATTTGCATTCATCTAAATACGAACAGATAAAAGAATTGACTATTTTGTTTTCATGGATTTGTAATCTATAATGTACGTTTTTTAAAAATTATTATACAAATCGGGTTTTAAGTGTTTCTCCCTCAGAATAATTCTGGCAATACGTTACCGCACCTAGTCTAACACATGTGCAATGTCAGCACAAAAATAAGTAAGGCACAGTAATAGGGGTCTTCTCTGGATGGGTAAAAAGGGCACATTTAAACTAAAAAGGCCTCCTTTTTTTCTGGGGGCGTGCAAGCACACACAACCAAGTATATATGAATTTTATAAATTATTTAACTAAAAAAGCGGGTGTCCTCAGAAAACTTTCTATATTTTGTAGTTTAATTATGAATATGTTTGAATCATCTGGCTGATATTCATGTATTTTTGTGTATCTTTGTATTTATGTACATTATTGTCCACATGGTTCAACATAATCGAGTTAATAAAAATCACACAAAGCACACGTGTAATAACGAGTGTAATGACGTAATTTTCGTAAGCGACGTCATATCATGACGTTGCTTTCCCAGTCCTAACTCAGACTTTGCGTGTGAAATATGACGTCATTTCGTCGTCTCCTAGTTATGGTTGAAACATTTTGAGATGGTCCTTGTTATTCATAACACAAATAACAATAATAATATGCATTATAAAGAAATGATTACACTCGCGTGCGAGTCGTATTGATTTTACGAAAATTGTGTCATGGTTCGTGTATTACCCTTACTCTCGCTAGGGCAATAAAACAAAATCATGACACTCGTTTCGTAACATCAGTATGGCATGTATGCTCTGTAATAATCTTTATTTAATGTACACCCACCATCTTGTTACAATGATATTGACCTCTGTATGTATATATACTCATATGCCGTAAACTACAGCCGGAGTGTAACTGAAGTTCAGTTCCGTTCAGTTGTATCTGAACTTGATGCTAATTAGGTGAGCACCGCCCACGAACTTGAAAGCCCGGCTTGTATTGATAGGATAGCGATGCGCGAACGACGCGAAGTTGTCACCATCCACCATGACGTCATATTGTGTGGCGGTCACGGTAATGGTGAGGTTGAACTGCTTCCCTACACTGAAAGGGAACGTAGGCGGTCGTTCATCTGCCTCCCACGCGCCTGCACTTGTGCGGCTGTTGATCAGTACAACATTCATAGGACTTCATAAAACGAACTTCGAAGTAAAATATGATCGCCAAATTGTCGGCCAGTAAAGAAAAAGCGAAAAAACTAGTGTCGTTGTTGGGCACTCCAATGATGTCAATGACAGACCCAAACTGCACAGAGCAGGGTAACGGCGCGAAAGGCTTCGGCCGGATAAGCCACGTGTCCTGAAAACAACCGGTACCGAGTTCCTCCCACGATCCGTTCACCAAACACGTGACCTCTTTCTGAACGGGTCCACAAAACAAGAAGCCGTCGTGACAGTCGTGCCTCGCTGTTAGTCCCGGAATCTGCGTCTCGTACTCGACAGTAGCATTGGCAGCAGATGCTGGGACACACGACGTCATCGTCGTCGTCGTACACGTCGTGTCTGCTGCATCCATCAGTTAAAACAGTGAAGATCTCTTGCTTCCTTGAAGATGCATGGCACCAGGTAGTTTTCTGTATACCACCAATGATTTGTTAACATCTGCCTGTTCAGTTCTCAGAACGCTACAGTCCACAGAGTCGTTGGTGAAACACTGTTTGCGGTTATGGTCCTGTATTATCCACCCACACCTCGGCAATTCCAAACATTTTAAAGCGCATCTTAGAAACCCGTTTCCTCGCTCTTGGTGCTCATTCCACACTGGAGCTTTGCTGCTTTCCTGGTTTGCTAACAGAAAACACAAAAGCAGAACGCACAGAGCAAAACAATTTAGATTTTGTCGGACCCGATCCATGTCAACAAATGTCCAAGTCTACCAAAATTTAACACATGTAGCAACAAACCCAGTATTCAAGTTATAAATTGTTTAGTATTAATGCTCATTTTGGCTTCATTATTCCTTTCCACAATGATGTGATAAACCAATGGAAAGTACCTTCAGCCACAATTGTTCTATTTAGACGTATGCACGTCGTGGCAAAAAAAAACCCCCAAAACAACATAATTTTTTTGTCTTCAAAGCTAATGACTTTTAACGTCTCTTTTAGTTTTAGTTCTGTTAATGGTATGCCAACAATAGATGAATCGTTGGTATTGTCCGCGGAAACCCCACACATCTATTAAAGATATCCGGCTAGACTAAATACAAACAAGATAACCATGGCTTAAATGAGGCGTATCGATACAAATGATACAATTAATGCTCAATACAAATGAGCGAGTTTGAGAGAGAAAATTATTTTAACAAACGATCTTTTAAAGCGTCTGGTATCTCCTGATAACAATCATGATACGGAACGAATCACATACTTCTCATTTTTGTCCAATGTGTCGGGCACGGCGAAAGCAAGTAGACATTGAAGGGGCTGACTGAGATTGGAGAGGCTAATTTAGATCGAGGGCGCAAAGCAAAGTTTCTAAGGGTTTCGGGCGTATGCTGCCCCGTAACATTTTGAAAAATAGATGTCTTGAAATGCAATTTTTTGCATTCTACAAATAAAATTCATCTCTGGCTTAAGATATACTACCGAGTACCCATACTAGTTTTGATTCAGAATTATTGGAGGGGCTAAAGCACCCCCCCCAGCCCCCATCCATCGCCTGTATGTTCAAGATCCTCAATTTATATATTTTAAAAATGATTCCACGTTTCGTACCTCAGAAACAAATGGATTGTTTCACTCGAGATTGTGGACCCAGTCTTACTGGCCATTTAAAAGAAGTGAAGACGCAAAAGTGATAAGAATGTATTGAACATTCAAGCCATTCACTGTACAACACTCCATAAAATGTCTTTGCTTCATAGCCATTAAACAATCTGCCGAACCCATGCCACAATACTGCCCTGCCTATTGGAAGATGCATATACAAGACCCGTTTGCATTTATGGTAGGAATAGCCTCTCTCATGCCACTATCTACGAAAAATAGCACCTATGGCAAGCACTGAAATTGCGCCCATGACCAAACATCTGACACCCATCTTTTAGATAACGTCTGACTTTAATAGAAGAGTCATTCTGCAGTAACTGGCAGATTTCAGGTCCAATTAAAATAAAATTTTGACTACTTTTTGTCTCTTGTTCTTCACCAGCTAGGTAGATTAGTATCATTATTCAATAATCGTAGGGGCAGCAGTGATCTATCTTGCCGATTTCGATTTAAAATTGATATAGAAATCTACATGGTGTCCCATCCAATGGCGTACCTAGGGTATGACAGATATGACAGGTGCTCTGGGCGCTACTTGAAGTGGGGCGTCACTGAGCAGTTTCTGGGTCATTCTGCAGTAACAGGGCAAATTGATGTCCCCTAACTTTAGTACTGAATAACTCGGTAAAACAAAAACAAATTCAAGTAATATTTTTGTTTGTGTCATCATAGCAAACAATTCATTCTAATATCGCAGGGCCGTAGCTACGATTTTGGGGGGGGGGGGGGGGGGGGGCAACTGAGTAGTTAATAGTCTAAAACTCCTTAAACGGTTAAGAGAATTTTCTTTCAGTTTCTATAATGCTTTCCGGATTTTTTTTCGGAGGGGGGTGGGGGGGGGGGGGAACTGCCCCCTGCTAGCTACGGCCCTGTATCTACATTATTTTGAGGTTGTAATTTATATTTCTGGCATTTTCTTATAATATTTCCCTGAGAAGGTAGTAAAAAACCGGCTGTCCCCATTGCCTGGTTTCTAATTTACCATTAGCCATTAAGTGTAACCAGTTCGTATTAAATAACATGTATTTTGTTAGAAAGTCCCCATGAAATAAATTATCCTTCATTGTCAACAACACGATCGCAAACATGGAAATAGCAGTTTTATGGAAATTCTATTTTTGCCGGTGACAAAGTGATTCCTCTGTAGTTAAGTGGGTCATAACGGTCCGAGGTGGATTGTTCAAGGACATGGTGTGTGACCAACAACTAGGAATGATATCTTTTGTGAAGCAAGTATTGAATAATCTGTGTAAGAATGTTAAAGCAGATTCGTTTCGTAGTAATTCCACTGGAATGTCATCAATACGTGAGACCGTACCAGACTTTGTTTATAACAAGGCCGCAATTTCTAGTATCTCATTTAATGATATTGTATCTTCAAATGAATTAGATATACTTGATGTATTTTTAACAGTTTTCATTAGTAGAAGATTGGTTAAAAACTGGATCTAAAAACAGTACAAAAATAATTTTCCATTTATTGAGAAGATCATCAATATTGGAGAAAAAGTATACCCATTGACGTCTTCCATAGGAATTTTATATTTACGACCACAACCGACAGCCAGCTTTCCGATTTTCCTCCAAAATGTCGACGGTTTACCATCAGCCATCCTGTTTAATTTACTTGAAATATGCGTCACATGATTGTGCTTAGCACGTTGGACACACGTTGAACAAAATGCTTACGTTTCCTAACGAACACTGTTCTGGATACGAACTTTAATCTATCTCTAACCTGACACCAAATGTAAGGTATCACCTGTTGGCTTAGTCAGTTTCAATTGTTTATTAACATTCAGCTATACAGGTCATATGTATAAACATTACAAATACAACACATGTACACAAGAAACAAACCACAACCAAATAATAATAATAAAACACCCTAAATAAAAACAAAGAAGCAAAATAAAAAGAGAAAAAAAAAGAAGCAAGAAGACTAAACAAACTGTAAGGGCAATCACTAATGATAACTGAGCAGATGTTTAGCAGAAAAAGTGAGAATTGAACTGCAACAGAAAGGAATAATGATATCTAGACTGTAACAAACATTAATAATTGAAACTGAAGAAACTAGCAGAAACCAACAATAAGAACTGAACTACGTACCAAACAGAAAACAGTAACGAGCTAAGAGAAATCAACAATGCGAATGGAACAAATAATAATAACAGTTAATTTAAATAAGAAGAAAAAAGAAAGAAAAGAAAACTGAACTGTAAGATCAATCAGTAATGAAACTGAACAAATTCATACCCCCCCCCCCCGCCCCTTAAAAACAAAAACAAGAACAAAAAACCCCCAAAAACCCCCACCCAAACCTCAAAACAAAACAAAGCAACACACACACAAAAAACCACAATCAACTCCACAACAAACCCAACCCCATACAAGCACAAAATTGAACAAACTGATAGAGCAATCACTAATGAAAACTGAACAAATTCTTAGCAGAAATAATTGACAATTGAACTGTAACAGTAAGAAATAATGGGAACTGAACTGTAGCAAAATTGTATAATGTTAACTGAAGAAACTAGCAGAAACAAAAGTAAAAACTCAATTACATAAGAAACTAATAGAAAAGAGTGAACTGAATGAATTAACAATAATGAATAATGAAAAATAAACAAATGAACAGAAGTGAACAGTGCGACAGAGTAAGAGGAACATACATAACACATTGCTTGGTACATATATGAATACAAATGCAAATACAGTATATGTCATTACATTATAAAGATATGCGTATTAACAATATAAATACATGATATTACATTATAGAGATATGCGTATTAACAATATGGATACATTCCGCGATGTAACAGAGTTGGAGATATATTGTAAAATATAATTATTCAGAATATTTCAGTTACAAGTGTGTACTTTACAATTCTTGATATTACAATATATAGATATAAATAAATAATAATAAAAATAAAATTTCATAAATTAACACTAAAGACATAAAATAATGTAGTACGATTTAAAATATATCAAGTATAGTTGTATGTTGACCTTTAGTTTCATTAACTGGTTAATGTATGGTGATTTTGGTTGTTGTTGTGTATTGTTGTTGTTTAAATACGTTTAAATACTTGAACAATTATATTCATGAATTTAGCTAGTTTTTTTTAGTATGCTTATTCTTTTTCTGCTGATAAGTTCTCTAAATTTATATATATTTGGTCGTATATAATTATATGGATGTAAACATTCTTTCCGGGTATTATTGAAAAAACTACATACAAATAAATAATGAAATTCGTTTCCTATATCGTACAACGTCTATCTTCTAATAAAACTGTATTCCAATGTCCAGTCTCAACAGATAAATAATGGTTAGAAGTCCTAAATTTTATCATAACGGTCCATAATTTTTCAGGAATAATATTAAGATAATTTTCAAAATTTAATTGCTCTTTGAAATGTTCACAGGTTTTACCTCTCGATGATTCTGAAATATTAATTTTCCATGTTTGTAAATACTGGTCATTTTGTTGTGATAGCCATTTTACCGATAGAAAGGTTTGTGATAGCCATATATTACTCATTCCTAGATGATTTAAAATATTATTTAACAGCAGCCATCCAGTTATAATTAGCTCCATTGCTAATATGGTCTCTCGTCATTGATTTGTATAATAATAGAGATAGTTTAGATGGTTTCCCTGAGATAACTCGTGCCCAATAACAAATTAATCTTTTGTGGATAGTGAGCGAACTCGACTGACATTCTACCAAGTTAACCATATAACACAGATTGGGGTCGCTTTTTTCACAGGAAGAATATGTCTAATAGAATTGATTTGAACAGAGTTATAGATGTCGTTGTTTCCGAATCCTCATATTTCACATCCATATAATAATATTGGCAGAACCGTCGAGTCAAACATTTTGAGTTTACATTCTATTGATAGATGACGATCTTTTGCTTTTGCTAGAACGAAATACACAGCCTTTGTCGCCTGTTGTTGAAGTCTAAATCTTAGTATTTTAAAAATATATTTGGTTTAGTAAAAGTGGCACCTAAATATTTGTATTCTTTGACATTTTCGAGAGTAGTTTTTCCAATCTTAAAAGTATATTTATAATCTTTAGAATTTCCATTAATATTACAATATTGATAGAATATATTTAACGTGTGTTGTAAATTGCCAGTGAAACAAAGGAAGCAAACTGTAATAGAAATCAATCATGAGAACTTAAAACAACAATAATAAAAATATATAAAAAAGAACACTGAACACACTGTAAGAGCAATCACTAATTAAAACTGAACAAACTGTAAGAGCAATCACTAATTAAAACTGAACACGTTGTAAGAGCAATCACTACTGTATAATACTTTATTTTCGCGTGGAATTTATTTTCGCGTTTTTCGCGTGTGAATGAAATTCGCGAAAATATATTCTACGTGAAAATAAAGGCCGACTAAAAAATATAGTCTCGTTCAACTATAACTCATTAGTTTCTAATTATCGAGGCTAATAGTAACAATGCAATGTCCCTCCTGTCACGGAAAAAAACAACACAAAACACAAAATCTGTTTAAAACTTTAAATCAAGAACACGATGCAAAGTACATACATGATAATAAAACAATACTAACATTAAGTTACACATGTTAAAATGTGGAATTGAAAAAATCCGGACTAGGCTTATCACAGATATTATTGATAGATGTTCAGATTCAAAATGTTATTTTTATTTGTCACAAAGGCCTGTAAGTCTGAAGCCTGTTCGTATTAAATCCGTTTTTCCTTTCATAGCATCATGTGCTCGAATAAGCCACTGGGCATGAATGGGTTTACAAACATTCTTTAGGATTTGGTAAACCCGATAATTTTGGTTTCTGAACTGTATTCCACTTGAACAACGACATTTTAGAACTTTACCAATGCATCTATACATTTTCGAAATGAATGTAAGCGCTACATTCATAATGCACGTCGCGACTTTACACTAAAGATTTTGCCTGTTAGCCAATCACAAATCGTTTTTAATTAGTATTTTGACGGCAATTTATTACTAGTATTGTTACCAATCAAACTCAGTTACTGAGCACTAGTAGCTTGTGCCTTCAAATTTCGTTTCGTTTTTTTTTCGGTTTCGGTTTTTACAACAATTATGAGGATTATTACAGCAGATCTCTACTGTGTACAGTAGGCCTACTCGTGTGTGCATATTATGGGGTTTGTTCTACAGATTAGCCTCACGACCGGTGAACCGGCAAAACTAAGTTCCGTTTTCAAATCAAAATTATTGATATCAGTACTACTACTTCTATTTTTTTCTTTTTCTTTTCTGTTTTTTTTTTTTTTAGGGGTTGGGGGATTCGCGAAAATAAATGTTCGCGAATTGACTCATTTTCATTAAATCGCAAAAATTTGATACCGCGAAAATAAAGTATTATACAGTAACTGAAGCTGAACAAATTGTAAGAACAATCACTAATGAAAACTGAACAAACTGTAAGAGCAAACACTAATGAAAACTGAACACACTACAAAACATAAGAGCAATCACTAATGAAAACTGAACACACTTTAAGAGCAAACACTAACAGAAACTGAACACACTGTAAGAGCAATCACTAATGAAATCTGAACAAACTGTAAGAGCAATCACTAATGAAAATTGAACAAATTATTTCCAGAAAGAATTGAGAATTGAACTGTAACAGAAATAAATAATGAGAACTGAACTGTAAAATAACAGAAAACAGCAATAAGAACTGAATGAACCAAGAGATACCAACAATGTGAACTGACCAAAGAGTAACAGAAACTAATGGTGTAACTGAGAATCGAACAATCTAACAGAAATATATAATGAACACTGCACAAATTAAAAGAAGTGAAAAATGCCAACTGAGCATAGTGTGACATAAACTAATTATGAGAAATAAGTTAACTGTAGCAAACACCAGTAAGCGTACTGAACAAACTGTAACAGAAATCATTCACGAGAACGTATAATAATAATAATAATAATAATAATAATAAATAACGGCAAACCAAAAACAAAAAGAAAGAAACCTGAACTGTAAAATCAATTACTAATGAAACTGAACACATTCTTAACAGAAATAATTGGAAATTGAACTGTATTAGTAAGAAATAATGAGAACGGTAAGAAAAATTAATAATTAAAACTAGCAAAAACCAACAGTAAGACATGATCTATGTAGCAAATTATCAGAAAACTGTAATTAGAACTGAACGAACTAAGAGAAATCAACAATGAGAACTGAACAAAGAGTAACAGAAACCAATGATGAAACTGAGGACTTAACTTTCCCCCCTCCCAAAAAACCCACAAAAACAATAATAATAAAAAAAAAAAAAATATATATATAATGAGAACTAAACAAATTAACAGAAGTGAACAATGCGAACTTAGCATATTGTGACAAAAACTAGTTATGAGAACTTCATTAACTATAACAAGTGAAACAAACTGAACAAACTGTAACAGAAATCAATCACAAGAACTTAAAATAATAATAATAAAAGTTTAAAAAAAATGGAAAATGAACAAACTGTAACATCAATCAGTAATAAGAACTGAACAAATTCTTAACAGAAATAATTAAGAATTGAACTGTAATAGAAAGAAATAATGAGGACTTTGAACTGTAACAAACAATAATTAAAACTGAAGAAACTAGCAGAAACCAACAAATGAATTGAACTACACAACTAACAAACAGAAAACAGTAATAAAAACTGAACGAAGATAAATCAACAATGCGAATCGAACAAACAGTATCAGAAACCAATCATGTACATTGAGAACTGAACAAACTAGCAGAAATGAATAATACGAACTGGGCATATTGTGAGAGAAACTAATTATGAGAACCGAATTAAATACAGCAAAAACAAGTGAAACAAACCTAACAAACTGTAACAGAAATCAATCACGAGAAGTTAAAATGATAACAATAATAAATGTTTTTAAAAATTAAAACAGAACAAACTGTAAAACAGAAAGAATTGAGAATTGAACTGTAACAGAAACAAATAATGAACTGCAACAAACATTAATAACTGAAGAAAAAACCCCTAGAACCCAACAATAAGAACTGAACGAAAGTGACAAAAGTGTAACAGAAACCAATAAGATGATAATGGAACTGAACAAACTGTAACAGAAACCAATAAGATGATGATAGATCTGAACAAACTGTAACAGAAACCAATAAGATGATAATGGAACTGAACAAACTGTAACAGAAATCAATAAGATGATGATGGATCTGAACAAACTGTAACAAGAACAAATATGATGATGATGGATCTGAACAAACTGTAACAAGAACAAATAAGATGATGATGGATCTGAACAAACTGTAACAAGAACAAATAAGATGATAATGGATCTGAACAAACTGTAACAGAAACCAATAAGATAATGATGGATCTGAACAAACTGTAACAGAAACCAATAAGATGATAATGGAACTGAACAAACTGTAACAGAAACCAATAAGATAATGATGGATCTGAACAAACTGTAACAGAAACCAATAAGATAATGATGGATCTGAACAAACTGTAACAGAAACCAATAAGATGATAATGGAACTGAACAAACTAACAGAAACCAATAAGATGATAATGGAACTGAACAAACTGTAACAGAAACAAATAAGATGATGATGGATCTGAAAAAACTGTAACAGAAACCAATAATGAGAACTGAACAGATTATTATCAAAGATCATTAATGCGAAGTGAACAGACTGTAATACAGAAACCAGAACTGAGGACTGAACTGTAACAAAATTCGGTTATAAAAACTGAACAAACTGTAACATAATACAATAATAAAAACTGAGCAAAATAATTGTAACATAAATCAAGTATGTAAACAGTGGTGTAAATGAGAGTTGAAAAACACTTTCCCCATTCATTTAATATGGTGTTACCAAGTTGGGGATGGTGACATCACAGCCCAGATGAATTTTGTTTGACTTATCAATGTCGATTTTAAAAAGAGGAAAATCCCCTCCATATATCTTAACAAAACACCCACATATACCATGCAATAACAAATGTGGAAAATTCCCTGTATACGGTACGATATCAATGCTGCGTTCCGGAGCGGGACATACCCCAGTGGTAAAACTCACGCTTGGTGCGCGGTCGGTTTGGGATCGATCCCCGTCGATGGGCCTATTGAGCTATTTCTAGTCCTAGCCAGTGCACCACGACTGGTATATCAAAGGCCGTGGTATGTGCTATCTTGTCTTTGGGATGATGCATAGGAAAGATCCCTTGCTACTAAAGAAAAAAAATGTAGCCGGTTTCCTCTCTAAGACTACAGGTCAAAATTACAAAATGTTTGACACCCAATAGCCGCTGATTAATACATCAATGTGCTCTAGTGGTGTTGTTAAAGAAAACAAACATTTTTTGTTGTTGTAAAAGTTTAAGTTATTGACCAATGAGATGAGCTGGACCTTGTGTATCATTTATATAATAGGGATCGAAATTTGTGGTATTTGTAAATGCACGTTAAGTGGCAATAAATGTGTCATATATGAAGAGAGTATAAGCAAAACATTGTGGAAATACCATCGACGTCCCCAAACTGCGTTCGGCTAACGACAATAACACGAATACACGCATCATGTCTGTGTTCCCTCAGCTAACCCTAATAGTCCTGCAAAAGAGGCGTAGTTTTTGAGTACGTGGTCACGGACAGGTAACATATGTTCTCATTGGGGTGTTGTGAGCGTGCGAAAAAAATGTCGGCCATTTTCAAGATAGCGTATGTTTAACATTCTGATTCATAACTCGGTGGCTGTTCCAGTTAGGAATGTGTTTTTGCTGTCAAACCCTAGGTTTTTCGGGTCAAAGAACATGAAAATAATATTTGTAAGATGATTTGGTGTAAATTGTACCCATATTTAAAAAATAAAACAAAGGTTATATCTTTTGTAAAAATGTCGAAAAATGGCCCTCCCTTTTTTCACAACCTATATATCCGGTCCCATTTCCATCATGTCTGTAGTACTTACCATACCAAGGAACTTCACGTTCCTCTTAAACAGCTTAAATGTTTGGTGCTAAAACATAAGCCCATACAGAATCACAAAAATCCAACATTTGTTGTGTAAGTAGGTCTCCTGATCCATCAGCATGTGATGTTTGCCGCATCCGCTCCTTGACGGGCCTAGACATCCCTATGTCTGTCTAATGTTCCGCTGTGGTGAACTAACTAAAATCAAAATTATTCTTGGGGATCAACTGAACTCATGATCTATCAGACAGGTCTAATAAGAATCCCCCCACCCGCCAACCCCGTTTGAGAGACTAACTGGCCGGCCTTCAAGACCACTAATTTACCACCGATGTTAATAACCACACGTCGTCGCTTGATCCCCAGCAGCACCTAATGCATTTAAACCGAACAGCCGAATACGACGGTAACCCAACCTCTTCCGCCACTGTCACTTTTTTCCACTCAAACTATTTAGTCCAAGAGCTAAGGGGTGTTTAACCCAAAAGGTCCAACAAGTCTGAAGGTATTGTTTAATACTCTAATATATGTAGTTTATGGAATGATATGAGGTTTCTTAGTGGCCAAATCTATTCCGATCATTAAAAATGTTGATGTTTTTAATAACGGTGGTGAAATATGCGCCATGAAGAAATTAGGGGTAGGGATAACAAAAATGTCTGTAGTTCAATCAAAATACAAGATAGAATAGAAAATGACCCCTTATATTAACGCTACTTGTCTCGGCAGCATGGACCAAAGACACGAACTTTTACGTCAAACTAAAATCCAATGAACAGGTAACTCGTGTCGATCCACCCGTGTTCTTAAAAGACACTGTGTACGACTCGGACACAGAGGAAGAAGAAACATATTAAAAACTTTTGGTGCACCATACAAATACATGTAATTTGAAACCCGTGTTTGTATGTGTGTATGTGTGTGTGTGTGTGTGTGTGTGTGTGTGTGTTTGTTTGTTTGTTTGTGTTGGTTGTGAGAGGTAATTAACAATAATGTGTGTGTTTGTTTGTTTGTTTGTTTGTGTTGGTTGTGAGAGGTAATTAACAATAATGTGTGTGTTTGTTTGTTTGTTTGTTTGTGTTGGTTGTGAGAGGTAATTAACAATAATGTGTGTGTTTGTTTGTTTGTTTGTTTGTGTTGGTTGTGAGAGGTAATTAACAATAATGTGTGTGTTTGTTTGTTTGTTTGTTTGTGTTGGTTGTGAGAGGTAATTAACAATAATGTGTGTGTTTGTTTGTTTGTTTGTTTGTGTTGGTTGTGAGAGGTAATTAACAATAATGTGTGTGTGTGTTTGTTTGTTTGTTTGTGTTGGTTGTGAGAGGTAATTAACAATAATGTGTGTGTTTGTTTGTTTGTTTGTTTGTGTTGGTTGTGAGAGGTAATTAACAATAATGTATGTGTTTGTTTGTTTGTTTGTGTTGGTTGTGAGAGGTAATTAACAATAATGTATGTGTTTGTTTGTTTGTTTGTGTTGGTTGTGAGAGGTAATTAACAATAATGTGTTTGTTTGTTTGTTTGTGTTGGTTGTGAGAGGTAATTAACAATAATGTGTGTGTTTGTTTGTTTGTGTTGGTTGTGAGAGGTAATTAACAATAATGTGTTTGTTTGTTTGTTTGTGTTGGTTGTGAGAGGTAATTAACAATAATGTGTTTGTTTGTTTGTTTGTGTTGGTTGTGAGAGGTAATTAACAATAATGTGTTTGTTTGTTTGTTTGTGTTGGTTGTGAGAGGTAATTAACAATAATGTGTTTGTTTGTTTGTTTGTGTTGGTTGTGAGAGGTAATTAACAATAATGTGTTTGTTTGTTTGTTTGTGTTGGTTGTGAGAGGTAATTAACAATAATGTGTGTGTTTGTTTGTTTGTGTTGGTTGTGAGAGGTAATTAACAATAATGTGTGTTTGTTTGTTTGTTTGTGTTGGTTGTGAGAGGTAATTAACAATAATGTGTGTGTTTGTTTGTTTGTTTGTTTGTGTTGGTTGTGAGAGGTAATTAACAATAATGTGTGTGTTTGTTTGTTTGTTTGTTTGTGTTGGTTGTGAGAGGTAATTAACAATAATGTGTGTGTTTGTTTGTTTGTTTGTTTGTGTTGGTTGTGAGAGGTAATTAACAATAATGTGTGTGTTTGTTTGTTTGTTTGTTTGTGTTGGTTGTGAGAGGTAATTAACAATAATGTGTGTGTTTGTTTGTTTGTTTGTTTGTGTTGGTTGTGAGAGGTAATTAACAATAATGTGTGTGTTTGTTTGTTTGTTTGTTTGTGTTGGTTGTGAGAGGTAATTAACAATAATGTGTGTGTTTGTTTGTTTGTTTGTTTGTGTTGGTTGTGAGAGGTAATTAACAATAATGTATGTGTTTGTTTGTTTGTTTGTGTTGGTTGTGAGAGGTAATTAACAATAATGTGTGTGTTTGTTTGTTTGTTTGTTTGTGTTGGTTGTGAGAGGTAATTAACAATAATGTATGTGTTTGTTTGTTTGTTTGTGTTGGTTGTGAGAGGTAATTAACAATAATGTATGTGTTTGTTTGTTTGTTTGTGTTGGTTGTGAGAGGTAATTAACAATAATGTATGTGTTTGTTTGTTTGTTTGTGTTGGTTGTGAGAGGTAATTAACAATAATGTGTTTGTTTGTTTGTGTTGGTTGTGAGAGGTAATTAACAATAATGTGTTTGTTTGTTTGTTTGTGTTGGTTGTGAGAGGTAATTAACAATAATGTGTTTGTTTGTTTGTTTGTGTTGGTTGTGAGAGGTAATTAACAATAATGTGTTTGTTTGTTTGTTTGTGTTGGTTGTGAGAGGTAATTAACAATAATGTGTGTTTGTTTGTTTGTTTGTGTTGGTTGTGAGAGGTAATTAACAATAATGTGTGTGTGTGTTTGTTTGTTTGTTTGTGTTGGTTGTGAGAGGTAATTAACAATAATGTGTGTGTGTGTTTGTTTGTTTGTTTGTGTTGGTTGTGAGAGGTAATTAACAATAATGTGTGTGTGTGTTTGTTTGTTTGTTTGTGTTGGTTGTGAGAGGTAATTAACAATAATGTGTGTGTTTGTTTGTTTGTTTGTTTGTGTTGGTTGTGAGAGGTAATTAACAATAATGTGTGTGTTTGTTTGTTTGTTTGTTTGTGTTGGTTGTGAGAGGTAATTAACAATAATGTGTGTGTTTGTTTGTTTGTTTGTTTGTGTTGGTTGTGAGAGGTAATTAACAATAATGTGTGTGTTTGTTTGTTTGTTTGTTTGTGTTGGTTGTGAGAGGTAATTAACAATAATGTGTGTGTTTGTTTGTTTGTTTGTTTGTGTTGGTTGTGAGAGGTAATTAACAATAATGTGTGTGTTTGTTTGTTTGTTTGTTTGTGTTGGTTGTGAGAGGTAATTAACAATAATGTGTGTGTTTGTTTGTTTGTTTGTTTGTGTTGGTTGTGAGAGGTAATTAACAATAATGTGTGTGTTTGTTTGTTTGTTTGTTTGTGTTGGTTGTGAGAGGTAATTAACAATAATGTGTGTGTTTGTTTGTTTGTTTGTGTTGGTTGTGAGAGGTAATTAACAATAATGTGTGTTTGTTTGTTTGTTTGTGTTGGTTGTGAGAGGTAATTAACAATAATGTGTTTGTTTGTTTGTTTGTGTTGGTTGTGAGAGGTAATTAACAATAATGTGTGTGTTTGTTTGTTTGTTTGTGTTGGTTGTGAGAGGTAATTAACAATAATGTGTTTGTTTGTTTGTGTGTGTTGTGAGAGGTAATTAACAATTTGTTTGTTTTTGTTTGTGTTGGTTGTGAGAGGTAATTAACAATAATGTGTGTGTTTGTTTGTTTGTGTTGGTTGTGAGAGGTAATTAACAATAATGTGTTTGTTTGTTTGTTTGTGTTGGTTGTGAGAGGTAATTAACAATAATGTGTGTGTTTGTTTGTTTGTTTGTTTGTGTTGGTTGTGAGAGGTAATTAACAATAATGTGTGTGTTTGTTTGTTTGTTTGTTTGTGTTGGTTGTGAGAGGTAATTAACAATAATGTGTGTGTTTGTTTGTTTGTTTGTTTGTGTTGGTTGTGAGAGGTAATTAACAATAATGTGTGTGTTTGTTTGTTTGTTTGTTTGTGTTGGTTGTGAGAGGTAATTAACAATAATGTGTGTGTTTGTTTGTTTGTGTTGGTTGTGAGAGGTAATTAACAATAATGTGTGTGTTTGTTTGTTTGTTTGTTTGTGTTGGTTGTGAGAGGTAATTAACAATAATGTGTGTGTTTGTTTGTTTGTTTGTGTTGGTTGTGAGAGGTAATTAACAATAATGTGTGTGTTTGTTTGTTTGTTTGTGTTGGTTGTGAGAGGTAATTAACAATAATGTGTGTGTTTGTTTGTTTGTTTGTGTTGGTTGTGAGAGGTAATTAACAATAATGTATGTGTTTGTTTGTTTGTTTGTGTTGGTTGTGAGAGGTAATTAACAATAATGTATGTGTTTGTTTTTGTTTGTGTTGGTTGTGAGAGGTAATTAACAATAATGTATGTGTTTGTTTGTTTGTTTGTGTTGGTTGTGAGAGGTAATTAACAATAATGTGTGTGTTTGTTTGTTTGTTTGTGTTGGTTGTGAGAGGTAATTAACAATAATGTGTGTGTTTGTTTGTTTGTTTGTTTGTGTTGGTTGTGAGAGGTAATTAACAATAATGTGTTTGTTTGTTTGTTTGTGTGGTTGTGAGAGGTAATTAACAATGTTTGTTTTTGTTTGTGTTGGTTGTGAGAGGTAATTAACAATAATGTGTGTGTTTGTTTGTGTTGTTGTGAGAGGTGTTGTTTGTTTGTTGGTTGTGAGAGGTAATTAACAATAATGTGTGTGTTTGTTTGTTTGTTTGTGTTGGTTGTGAGAGGTAATTAACAATAATTGTGTTTGTTTGTTTGTTTGTGTTGGTTGTGAGAGGTAATTAACAATAATGTGTGTGTTTGTTTGTTTGTTTGTTTGTGTTGGTTGTGAGAGGTAATTAACAATAATGTGTGTGTTTGTTTGTTTGTTTGTTTGTGTTGGTTGTGAGAGGTAATTAACAATAATGTGTGTGTTTGTTTGTTTGTTTGTTTGTGTTGGTTGTGAGAGGTAATTAACAATAATGTGTGTGTTTGTTTGTTTGTTTGTTTGTGTTGGTTGTGAGAGGTAATTAACAATAATGTGTGTGTTTGTTTGTTTGTTTGTTTGTGTTGGTTGTGAGAGGTAATTAACAATAATGTGTGTGTTTGTTTGTTTGTTTGTTTGTGTTGGTTGTGAGAGGTAATTAACAATAATGTGTGTGTGTTTGTTTGTTTGTTTGTGTTGGTTGTGAGAGGTAATTAACAATAATGTGTGTTGTTTGTTTGTTTGTTTGTGTTGGTTGTGAGAGGTAATTAACAATAATGTGTGTGTTTTTGTTTGTTTGTTTGTGTTGGTTGTGAGAGGTAATTAACAATAATGGTGTGTTTGTTTGTTTGTTTGTGTTGGTTGTGAGAGGTAATTAACAATAATGTGTGTGTTTGTTTGTTTGTTTGTTTGTGTTGGTTGTGAGAGGTAATTAACAATAAATGTGTGTGTTTGTGTTTGTTTGTAATTGTTTGTGTTGGTTGTGAGAGGTAATTAACAATAATGTGTGTGTTTGTTTGTTTGTTTGTTTGTGTTGGTTGTGAGAGGTAATTAACAATAATGTGTGTGTTTGTTTGTTTGTTTGTTTGTGTTGGTTGTGAGAGGTAATAATGTGTGTGTTGTGTTTGTTTGTTTGTTTGTGTTGGTTGTGAGAGGTAATTAACAATAATGTGAGAGGTGTGTTTGTTTGTTTGTTTGTTGTTGTGAGAGGTAATTAACAATAATGTGTGTGTGTGTTGTTTGTTTGTTTGTGTTGGTAATGTTTGTTTGTTTGTGTTGGTTGTGAGAGGTAATTAACAATAATGTGTGTGTTTGTTTGTTTGTTTGTTTGTGTTGGTTGTGAGAGGTAATTAACAATAATGGTTGTGAGAGGTAATTAACAATAATGTGTGTTTGTTTGTTTGTTTGTGTTGGTTGTGAGAGGTAATTAACAATAATGTGTGTGTTTGTTTGTTTGTTTGTTTGTGTTGGTTGTGAGAGGTAATTAACAATAATGTGTGTGTTTGTTTGTTTGTTTGTTTGTGTTGGTTGTGAGAGGTAATTAACAATAATGTGTGTGTTTGTTTGTTTGTTTGTTTGTGTTGGTTGTGAGAGGTAATTAACAATAATGTGTGTGTTTGTTTGTTTGTTTGTGTTGGTTGTGAGAGGTAATTAACAATAATGTGTGTGTTTGTTTGTTTGTTTGTTTGTGTTGGTTGTGAGAGGTAATTAACAATAATGTGTGTGTTTGTTTGTTTGTTTGTTTGTGTTGGTTGTGAGAGGTAATTAACAATAATGTGTGTGTTTGTTTGTTTGTTTGTTTGTGTTGGTTGTGAGAGGTAATTAACAATAATGTGTGTGTTTGTTTGTTTGTTTGTTTGTGTTGGTTGTGAGAGGTAATTAACAATAATGTGTGTGTTTGTTTGTTTGTTTGTTTGTGTTGGTTGTGAGAGGTAATTAACAATAATGTGTGTGTTTGTTTGTTTGTTTGTTTGTGTTGGTTGTGAGAGGTGTTTGTTTGTTTGTTTGTTTGTGTTGGTTGTGAGAGGTAATTAACAATAATGTGTGTGTTTGTTTGTTTGTTTGTTTGTGTTGGTTGTGAGAGGTAATTAACAATAATGTGTGTGTTTGTTTGTTTGTGTTGGTTGTGAGAGGTAATTAACAATAATGTGTTTGTTTGTTTGTTTGTTTGTTTGTGTTGGTTGTGAGAGGTAATTAACAATAAATGTGTTTGTTTGTTTGTTTGTTTGTGTAATGGTTGTGTAATTAACAATAATGTGTTTTTGTTTGTTTGTTTGTTTGTTTGTGTTGGTTGTGAGAGGTAATTAACAATAATTTGCGAGTGTGTAATGTTGTGTAAACCCATTAAGTTATACATTTTATATATCCATTCGATAGAGTGACTATTTCTATATACTTATAGTAATTGATATGAAATGTATGTAGGTATGCACGTCAGATGATGTACACGAAAGGTATATATATTAATATATGTATACAAGTCTATCTGCATAACTGTATGCATGTGTGACGCATGGCGTGCATTGTTTTTGTGCGTGCGTGAGCTTGCATACATATATGTATGTATGTGTGCGCGTGTGTGCGTGTGTGTAATGTGTGGATGGTTTGTGGGGGCGAGTGTGCGTGCGTGTGTGTGTGTATGTATATTGTTAATAAGTATATTTAATTTGTATTTATAGTGTATATATATACATACGCGGGGTGTCATATTTAGATGTTCATCAGATAACTGTTACAATATATTATGGAAACATCAAAAAATCAAACTACCTGGTTGTTCTACACTTTTCAAATTTATATTATTAGTAGTAATAATGTAATTTGATATGATTGGTAAAAATGTAAAATATAATGCAAATCATACTGGCGTAAATTATTACTATTTTAAACTTGAAACGGTATACTTCAAAAATCATTATTAACTATGGATACGGTCAACTGAATACTACTCACCAAATAAGCGACCGGGTGGTTTGACAACTTGTTACTATTTTAGAAACGGCATTCAAACGTTTATATGTGCTTGTTTGATTCACGAGTTTATATTTGCTTATATATTCCAATATATACATATGCACCCTAGATATATTTAGCAGTTAAAACATATAGTCTGAAAATACGATCAGCAATACCTATAGTTCCATATACCAATATACTGACACTATCAGGATCTTAGTTTCAATACATCTTAAAGGTTGGAGAAGGGGACAACGTAACCCTTGATTAATAGGTTTCTTTTCTTGTTTGTTTTTCAATTTTTTATTTTCCTTTCCTCTGGGTAGAAATTAATATTTTTAGTGTAATTTTTCTATCCTTGCTGTATACATTTTTACATCAAGAACTAACGATATTTCATTTAATCTATGAAATCTATTTTTCCTTTTGGGGGAAAAAACGTAAGGATAGTTTTGCTCAAATTAAAGACCTGCTTTTTCCTAACAAGTTAAAAATACTAATCCATAATAAAAAGACTAATCCATAATAAAAAGACTAATAACCACTATAACAGTATTAGGTCTATACATGTGTGTACATATTTCAAACATATTCTTGAAAAGAACAAATCATGGCTTGTCTAAAAATAATAACCCTTAACTGTCAGGGGCTCGGAGACAAGGAAAAGAGAAGAGATATATTACATTACCTAAAAGGCAAAGCATTTAGCATTTACTGTTTACAAGACACTTACACTTCACATTAGAATTAGAACCATTCATAGTGGCACAGTGGGGGTATAAATGCATATTTAGTTCTTATACTGGAAACGCACGAGGAGTAACTATAATGTTCAATAACAATTTTGAATATAAAATACATAATATAAAAAAAGATAACTTAGGAAACTATATTGTAATCGATATAACAATAGAGGGAGAGAGAATTACTTTGGTGAACATATATGGACCGAATGCAGATAACGATATTTTCTATCAATATATTTTAGACTGTATTGAAGAATTCCAAAATGAAAAATATATACTTTGTGGAGATTTCAATTTAGTGTTAAACCAGGATCTCGATACCAAAAACTATAAAGACATAAACCATCCAAAATGTTGGAAACAAATTAACGAAAACATGGAAACATTTGATTTAATAGATCCTTTCAGAGAATTATACCCTAATCTCCGAAGATACACATGGAAGAAAAAAACTCCATTAAAACAAGCTAGATTAGATTTTTTCTTAATATCTAATAACCTGATGTCTATGGTGGAAAAGGTTATAATCGAAAATAGCTATCGTTCAGACCATTCAGGAGTAGTTTTAAATATAAAAATGAGTCATATAGAAAAAGGCAAAGGCTTGTGGAAATTCAATAACTCTTTGTTACGTGATAAAGAATATGTTAACTTAGTCAAGGAAACTATTACTAAAATAACACGGCAATATGCTTTACCAGTTTATGATTTAGATAATATCGATGCAATACCGAAAGATGAAATCAATTTTTCAATAAATAGTCAACTCTTTCTAGAAACATTACTCATGGAAATAAGGGGGAACAGTATATCTTTTTCCGTGTATAAGAAAAAATTAAACACCGAATTAGAACAAACTATATGTGATGAAATAAAAGCTTTAGAGGAAAACGAACATGTAGTTGACTGGAAAAGAATCGAAAGCAAAAAGTCTGAATTATTAGAATTACGTAAAGAAAAACTCAAAGGTCATTATATTAGGTCAAGGTCACAATGGATAGAAGAAGGCGAAAAACCAACTAAGTATTTTTGCAATTTAGAATCTCGTAATTATTTCAGTAAATTAATATCAAAAATTCAGTTAGATAATGGAATAGAAATTAAGGATCAGAAGCAAATTTTAAAAGAAACAAAGAAATTTTACCAAAATCTTTATTCCGAACCATCGTGGCAAAATGATGATGATATTATTAAAAAACTATCTCACTTTAGTTTTAATAAATTAACTGATAAAGAAGCTGAAGAATTACAGGGTGAAATAAAATATACGGAGGTATTAACATTTCTTAAAGCTATGAAAAATAACAAGAGCCCGGGGTCTGATGGATTTACGGCTGAATTCTTTAAAATGTTTTGGATGGATTTAGGACACTATATTAAATTAGATCTATCAACTATAGTTACACTATTAAAGAAATGTCTCATGTACAAAAGCTAGGTATTATAACATGTATCCCAAAACCTAATAAATCAAAAGAATTCTTAAAAAATTGGCGACCTTTAACCCTTTTAAACTGTACTTATAAAATTGCGTCAGGATGTATCGCGAATAGAATTAAAACCATTTTGGATAAATTAATAGACAAAGACCAAACTGGTTTCGTTAAAGGAAGATACATTGGGGAAAATATTAGATTAATCTATGACATTATGTTATACACAGAAGAACATGATATTCCTGGATTACTGCTACTAATTGATTTTGAAAAAGCATTCGATTCTTTATCTTGGTCGTTTATATATAAAGTGTTAGATCTATTTAACTTTAAAACATCCATTAAAAACTGGATAAAAACGTGTTACAATAATTCTTTATCTAGTGTAATACAGAATGGATTTTTAGCTGAAGCTTTCAAATTAGAAAGGGGTTGTTCACAAGGAGATCCTCTGTCTCCTTATATATTTACTCTGTGTGCTGAAGTACTTGCAATTATAATAAGAAACTCTAGCAATATTAAGGGAATCAGTATTGATGGCGAAGAATATTTAATTTCGCAATATGCAAATGACACAAGTTTCATTCTTGATGGTTCTCCCGAGTCTGTACAATACATTGAAGGTTTTAGATTATTATGCATATATATCAGGCCTACAAATTAATTTTTCTAAATCAAAAGCTATATGGATCGGAAAGAAAAAGTTTTCTAAGGATGTGTTCCATCGTACGCGGTGGAAGTTAGAATGGGGCGCAACACAATTTAATTTGCTCGGTATCAACTTCGCAGTTAACATGGAACAAATAATTGCACTGAACTATGATTCTAAAATAACAGAAATGCAAAAATTAATGAGGTTATGGTCTGTTAGAAGATTAACAGTTTTAGGAAGAATAACAGTACTGAAAACTTTAATAATGCCAAAGCTAACCCATCTGTTAATAGCGCTACCAAATCCAAATGACAAATTGATAAATAATGTAAATACATTATTTTTTAAATTTATCTGGCAGAGCAATACTAAAAAACTGAAACGGAATCTAATAATACAAAATTACAAAACAGGTGGTATTAAAATGATAAACATATCAAATTTTATAACAGCCTTTATTGAAATCGGTTACAAACATATCTTTAAAAGACTTGATTATACAAGGCGATTATTTCCTAATGTGAAATATTGAACACGTCCGAAATACGTTTTGGAGAGACACCTTGTTCAGCTGGTTAGAGATACACAAATATCAAAAACCACAAAATGTTGAGGATATTTTAAGAATTAATATTTGGTATAATAGCAAAATATGTATAGGTAACAAACCATTTATATACAAAATGTATATAGATAACGGTATTATATTTATAAATGATTTATTAAATGAACAAGGTGATTTTTATACATACGAACAGTTTGCAACAAAATATCATATAAATACAAACTTCTTAGAATATGCTTCACTTACAAGTGCTATTAAATCATTTATAAACAAGCTTGGAACAATAAGGGATGACACATTCACAATTCTAAAAAATCCGGTTTTTCCGTTTAAACTAAAATGTTTATTAAAAGACAAAAAAGGTTGTAAAGATATTTATGATATGATAACTTCACAAACTATGACCCCCAAAGCACAATTAAAATATGCGAACGAAGGATTTATGTACGATACCAGGCAATGGGAAAAGTATTATGTTATTCCTTTTCGATGTGTAAAAGATTCAACCTATTCATGGTTTCAATACAGAATACTGCATAGAATCTTAAACTACAAATAAATTTTTACACATGATACATTATGTTGATTCAAATGCTTGTGACTTCTGTCAAAATTCTCCAGAAACGATACCACATCTATTTTTTGACTGCAATAAGGTTAACCACATTTGGGGAGCTACAAAACATTGGATACAGACTGAAACTGGAATTGATATTTGTTTTAACCGAGATATTGTTATGTTTGGTATGGTTAATAATGAACACAGCAACTTTGTAAATTGGTTAATTATCAATATTAAATATTATATTTATAGTATGAAAGTACAGAAAAAAGTATTAAATATAAATGGAGTTAAAAATATATTGCGAAACAAATTTGAAATCGAAAGGTTTATTTCATACAAAAATTGTGAACATGAAATTTTCAATAATCAATGGACACAGTGGCTTAATCTTTTTAACTGAAACTTCTTATAAATAGCTTGTTTCGAATTACAGGTCTTTTCGTTTGTAATTGCAGGTTTTTTCGTTTCGAAATATAAGTATCTTTTCGTAGCATAGATTTTAAGCCCCCCCCCCCCATTATTTATTTATTTATCTATTTATCTATCTATCTATCTATTCATTCATTAATTTCTTTCTATTCTATTGTATTTTCTTTCGTTCCTTCTACTTTTCTCAACTCTTTCCAAGATATGAATCATAGCATCTTGGCTTTCTTTGCCAATCCCCAACCATATGGGAACACTAGAAATATATTTATATGTTAAATTACTATAATATTATGCATTTTCATATTATGGTTTATCAAATCTTTTAAACAATTTTTGTATACTTCTGTTTACATGGAAGAGGAAAACAATAGATTTAGTTAACTGGTTCCGACATATCCTATACAATGGCATGACTTGCATGATATGATAGTTTGTCTGAATTTTCAATAATAACTATTTATATTTCAGGCGCTTTGTTGTTCGTTCGCCACTAACATGGTGAATAAAACTTGTTTTTTGAAGTGGATCTAATAATAATAAAATTTTCAAAAGGGCATCTTGTTTGAAGGGGGGGGGGGGGGGGGGGGTGTTCGACTGCATCTTCCTCCATTTTAAGTTAATTTCAAGTGGACCCGATATCGGTAATTATAAGAGACAAGCAAAAACAAACTTAAAGTCCGAACCAAAGTGTCAACAACTACGATAAATTGCTCCCCTACCTTTATTTTCGATTACATTTTACCCACATTTTGTCCAGACAGAAATCTTGAAAACCCCATTACGACACAGATTCCACATACTAGATAATAACTATGTCACCTATATCGACTTAGAGATCGAGATCGTATAGGGCAAAAAGCATGTGATTTTGTACTGGCTGCCATTTTGCCTTTTTTTTTTATGAAATACTTTCCAAGAACGGTGGAAGGATATGACTTAATGCAACAACGTCATAACGTGTTATGACATAAAAACAAACGTGATGACGAATTTTTTTTTTTAAAGATTGTGTTGCTTAAAGACACTACTAGAGCACATTGATTTCATATTAATTATTTCACTTACTTCGGAGGCTTTCACCCCTCTTGAAGACTATTCCACAAAAAAGTAAAATGGCAGACGGCAGAAAATTAATGTATATTGCCCTATGCGATCTCAACAAAGTCGATATTGGTGACATCGTTGCAGTCTCGTATGTAGAATCTATGTGTCTGGACAAAATTTGCGAGAAATGTAACGGTAATTAAAGGTTGGAGAGTAATTTATCGTAGTTGTTAACAATTTGGTTCTGACTTTAGTAGGCACGAACACACACACACACACACACACACACACACACACACACACACACACACACACACACACACACACACGAAGATATCGAAATAAAAACTCACCAAGCTTCCAAACGGTTCCATAAACATATCGCAACAATCATGTGACGTCAAATAATTGATGACGTCATTAAAGTTGGTCCGTGGTCTAGGGGCTGACAGAGTTCGGGGTGTGGCTAAAGTAATGTTTTGCATATATAGAATACTAAACGAGCTTGCCTGTCATACCATTTTTATGAAACGAGTAAACAGCAGGGGCGTAGGCTGGGGGGGGGGGGGGGGTCGGAGGTTTATACATATGGAGTTTCTGGTGGTGCAAAACAAAATAGAAAAAAGGTCCACTTGGTTCATATTCGACCCCCCCCCCCCCCAAGGTCCAGATCACGCTACGCCCCTGAACAGTTCTAACAGGTATGCCATATCATCTAGGTTTAATAACATGTTTCTATAATTACTCTACATACTAGATATATTAACGGACACCTGTCATATTTTGTTACTACTGAGTGTCAGTTTTCAGTCATGTAATCAAACGGTTATTATGGCAACTATGGTCTTGATTGTATTGCAGGTCACCATTACATCTGTGCCGACCGACGATCGGACTGCGTTTCCATGGATCACAGATTTAGAGAGACTTCGCGTGGTCCCAGTGCAGAAAGACGTCTGGACCAAACATCTCGTTCTAGTTCTTTGTTAAACAGGGTGAGCTCACTTCACCCCCAGGCTAATCTCTCACTGAGCAGTTCCTTGGTGGGGACGTAGCCCAGAGGTAAAGCGCTCGTTTGGTGCGCAGTCGGTGTGGGATCAATCCCCACCGGTGAGCCCATTGGGCTATTTCTCGTTCCAGCCAGCGCACCACAACTGGTATACCAAATGCCGTGGTAAGTGCTATCCTGTCTGTAGGATGGTGCATATAAAAGATCCCTTGCTACTAATAGAAACAAATTAACGGGTTTCCTCTCTAAGGCTATATGTCAAAATTACTAAACGTTTGACATCCAATAGGCGATGATTAATAAATCAATGTGCTCTAGTAGTGTCATTAAACAAAACAAACTTTAGTTCCTTGGTTGTAAACTCGGCCTAATAATAGACCTAATTTCAAAATTAGTTCCTAAACTGTCGGAACGTCCCATATAAATTATGTTCAGAAGTTATGTAAAATACGTTCTAAAGTTAACGTTTGTTTTATTTAACGACACCACTACAGCTCAATGATGTATTAATATGATATCAAACATTTGGCAATTCTAATCTTTTAACCCACTACATGTTTTTCATTGGTAACAAGGGATGTTGATAACAGCATGTAACTGGACACTGTCAAGTCTCTAATATAGTGGGGTCATATTTGACTTCCCCGTGACCATTTTTCGGGGACCAAAGTTTGAGGGCGGATTTCAAGTCATTGTGACCTTTAGAAAACATTTAGCCGCCATGTTCCTCGCAAAAGTTCCGGCTAACTCCACAAGAGCGCCAAATCACAGATGGCTGCCGGCGGATGCCTAATCTTATGGTGGAGTTATTTTTGTAATTCGAAGGCATCTTGCCACTGAAATCCAAGATGGCCGTTGTTCACCACATTGATACTTAGAAAACGTCAGCGCTCTTGAAATATTGGCGTTAGATCATATGTCAATAATTTTTTTATACTGAAAAGTGAATGCACAATCTATTGATGATATTATTTTTGAAATTTGTGATCAGCTTCATCTTCAAATCCAAGATGGCCTCTGTTCTTCATATTTAAAATGAGACAATGCTGGAATTCTTGAACTAATTGAAATATAATAATAAATTAGGTATCTATTTCCATTCAGGGCATTCACACTCTTTTTATGGGTCCTTTTAACAATCTGATGCCATTTTGGAAAGTGCCATTTATTTTGAAATAATGTCATGACCATTAGAGCTGTAAATTCAGTGAATATAGGTTATAACTGAAACCTAGACTCTCTCTCACTGAAACTGAACAGATCAGATACTGATGCTGAACTGTCTGCGTACTAGATGTTCATTAGAATGCTAGCTCCAACCGGGACCAACAAAAGAGGGGTATGTGAGAAAGAATTGGCAGGTATATGAAGGCTAGGCAACAGGGCCCCGTTCCATGAAGCGATCTTAGCACTACGATCACCTTAGTGCATAAGGTAGCTATGCACTTAAGGTGATCTTAGGGCTAATATCGCTTTGTGGAACGGGGCTCTGGTGCTTAAGTGTTGTTCGAAAAATCTGATTGATGGGAGCTTTATTGCATCTTTTGTATTTGTTAGTGCCACTTTTATCCCAGGTTTGTAAATGGTTTAAGCTACCCATGTCACAATACACTAAGTTCATGACAAAGGTGTTACGGGCTTTCGTGGTTTCAATGGAGATAGGAATTAATGATCTAGGAAAGCTCAAGCTTCTTTAATTGGTTCGTAGTAGATTTCTCATATACAGCCCGTTTACCATGACCAGAAATACTAATACAGTTACTATCAGATCCAATCAAGCGATGATGACAGCTATGGTGATTACTTCGTTACACATTGACCTCCATATGTTTGGACCTTTCCTCTAGATATAGAACATACACAAATGAGATGTCTGATGATGCACTGACATATGAGCATTGTTAGTGTCGATGATTATTGACATCAGTGGTGCAGAGTTGTACGTATATAGTGATACGGTTATATCTACTTCAGCCTGCCAACACGTTGTAGTGATGGGACGTCCTCTACTGTCAGCAAATTTGTACACCAGAATAATAGAATAAGATGATTAGTCCATTGTCCAGGGCAAGTCTGATGAGTAATGCCATCAACAGCTGCTGAATTATCAGTTTGTATTAAACAAGCATACACAAGTTGTGAACGCCTTGGCTAAGAGACAGGGGACCATCATATTCATTAACACACAGCATGACATTGCGATTGTGACTCTGGTCTGTCAGGTCAGGGTAAGAGGTTTACATTTGACAAGTGCAGTGTGACTATTTGGAAGCTCGAGCTATTATGCCCCACTTTGGATCATCACTTTTATATCCACTAAATTAATGAATGCCTTTAAAAAACAACAACATCTGTGTAAGGTGACATGAAGAGCTCAAATCTTGCAGAAGCCCTTGCTAACATGTGATTCCAACAGAAGAGCAACGGAATAATGAAGCTTGTATCAGATAGCCTTCTTTCAGTCACACAACCGAGGTTGTTGATTTTGACTGGAGCTTGGTGAGTAGAAAATGCTATTGCCGTTAGCAACATTTACCCAGTACTCTCATAAACCCAAACTGTGGAACATTCAGTACATACATTTTGACAGCACATCGTCAGAATCTGATGTTTCCGATTTTAGTTATAACGAATGAAGTTCAATTGTATGAAACAGACTTGGTCTCAATTATGCCCAATCATACATGATGAACTTTTGTTATTTAATTTGCAGTTCTAGCGTACATAAACTTATTTTGAAATAGATTGCGCAATTTAATGTTTCAATACAGCTGCCACGCCCTCCATGTTAAGATTTCCAGGTCAAAATGACCTGGGGGAAAACCCCCCCACACAAAACGATTATGAATTCCCTGTTTGGTGGAAATAGATACTTCGTTTATTATTCTAACGCTACTAGTTTAAGGACTTCAGTATGTTCTTATTTTAGTATGGTGAACAACGGCCATCTTGGATTTGAAGATCGAGATGACCTAAAAATTCAAAAATGAACTCGCCTAAATACTGTACATCCGCCATTTTGTACACATGGACACTTCTATACGATTTTAAACCAAATATTTCAAGAGTTCCGCTGTTTTTTAATTATCAGTATGGTGAACAACGACCATCTTGGATTTGAATGTGAAGATGACCTTAAATTGCAAAAATAACCCCACCAGAAGAATAGACACCCTCTGTGTAATGGGAATAGATACCTTATTCGTGATTCTAACTTACATATTAAGAGACTTACGGCGATTTTTGATTTCCAGTATAGCTGCCGGCAGCCATCATGGATTTGGCCCCCTGGTGGAGTTAGCTAAAACTTTTGCGATTTTTTTCTAAAGGTCCTAATTACTTGAAATCCACCCTCAAACTTTAGTCACCGAAAAATAGTCACGGGGAAGTCATATTTGACCCCACTAATACCAAATAAATCGTGTTGGTGATAATGTTAATATTGTTTAAAATATGAAAATCAGAGGCACCTTACGTGTAATCTAGGATTTGAGGCGTCATAAATTTAGAAGATATAAAAAATCTTTTATTAGAAACCGCCATTTTCGTAAAACAAATTAAAAATAAAAATAAAGTTTATATAATAATAATAATAATAATAATAATAAGTTCATTTATATAGCGCTAAACTCCACACTAATGTATGTTCAAAGCGCATTACATATATAGAATGCCATAAAACAATAACATAGTAAAACAATTGGTAGGATAATACTAAAAGAACAAATAAATGAGTTATTATAAATGCTTAAGAGGGGGCAAATAAAAAGTCAAACTGGATAATTAAAACTACTGGATAAACAAATGTGTTTTAAGATGTTTTTTAAACGATATAAGATCTGTGGCATTTTTAAGAGTGCCTGGCAGTTCATTCCATTTCTTCACAGCACTCACGCTAAAGGAACGGGAACCAAAAGACTCAAGCTTCCATCCTGGGACAGCCAGTAGGTTTTGCTAGCTAGAACGGAGATACCTAGATGGCCGATAGACCTGTAGGCCTAATAGCCAAAAACTCCTTAAACGGTTAAAAAGATAATTTTCTTTAAGTTTCTATAACTTGTTCCGTTAGCTACGGCCCTGGCTCCGTATTCATAAACATACTTAAGTCAATGTATGATACCTAAATACATACCTAAAGTACATAAATAAGTATCATACATTGACTTAAGTACGTTTATGAATACGGAGCCTGGAGTTTATTCATCAAAGAGACCATTCTCACAAATAAACCCTCGTCACAGGAATCACAAACTCTCTCCAACAGGCGTTTATGGTTGTAGTATACCAAATAAAATCCCATAGGTGACAATGTTAACGTATGTGGTTAAAAAAACACCCTATGCAATAAATCAAGCAAAATATGACCCATATATACCAGTACTACAACCCCTCCCTCAAAGTATTAACTGAAGAAAGTGGAACCTTTCGTGGCTCATTTACGATATAACCGAATGTTTTTACAACAACCCTAGTTTCGCACGTAAATGTAGTACTTTTGTTTACAAGTACCCCATACATGTTTCAAACTTAAGGCTACTCGAGACTGGTTCTGGATGAAATAAAATTACATACATATATTGCCCAGATGAAACTTTATGTTTTGACAACAAACACTGTCGTGTTTATCACCAATGGCAGGACTTGTGATATTAACTGCTCTATCAAAAGTTAGGTGCACCTCGAACTTTGACCCAGCCGGATGTTATTTGGTTTAGTACTACATTTATAACATGATTATCATTTGCACAGAACCCGTACCGGAATATTCCATTAGTTCGTTACCGATACTAATTTCGTCAAAAACCACACACACGCACACACGCACACACGCACACACAAAACTACAACATGGTATTATTGCATGATGTTTGTAACTTGTGTGTTCCTTCACAGTCCTTGCATGTGGTAAACGTTTTGACGTTGGAAGGTTTCAGTGGTTTTTCAAGGACATGCATAATGGTAGTCGTGTTGATGGACTGGGGCCGGCAGAATTCACACAACACGGACCTGATCAGCGAACGATCTACGTCTCCATTGGTATAGATCTCCAGCCAGACAGTTCCACAGTTTTCATTGGCTGTCAGTCTGACAATGTTCTGCACGTGAGCCATCAGGTGGTGTCGTAAATATGTGACGTCACTACCAAACACGTCTAGCTGATATGCGATGCAACTAGAACACATGTAGTATGACCCTATTGTCAGAAGCGAGTAGATGACGTCATTCCACAGACAGTCGGAAGACAGGCTAGCCAGCGCCAGTGACGTGGACGACAAAATATAGGAGATATTTGTAGAGAGCAGTTTTAACGGTACCCAGTCAACGACAATCTTGTTATGCGGAAACAGGTACTTGCAAGTTGCTGGAGATGAAAACAGATTCTCGAATGCCACGTGGTCAAGAAGCTGTAAGCCCGGACTCGAATCGAGGTGAAGTTGGCAGACATCACTGATCTGGAACTTGTAAGAACCGACAGTCTGAAAGTTAACGTATAGTTTAGTAAAACAACAAACAAATCAATCGCCTGTGTATTTTTAATATGTAAATTAGCAGACCCAAAGTTTACGAGATTTGTACTTGGGTGTGTGTTATTTGTGTGTGTGTGTGTGTGTGTGTGTGTGTGTGTGTGTGTGTGTGAGGGTTCTCATGAAATTGACTTGAGCTACTACAGAGACTAGGATGGACAAAAACACGTTAGATTTGCCAAAATTGATACTTTAAGAAAATGTGGTAAATAATATGAAGTTTACCAAAAAACCCATAAATGTAATAGCCAACAATGTTTTACTCAATAAAGCATCGAATAAAGTTACTGTTGTGAAATGGTGGAAATTGCATTACCTGATGTAAAAGAAAGTGTTACGTGAGACCCTAACCCTCTAGGGATGACACGATTGCTTCTATTTCTACAATTTATATTCTACTAACTTGATTTTCCCTTATTTTTGCTTTGCCTATCATAATAAACATTTTATAATGTGTTTTATTTTAGTCACTGTTAACAATTCCACTAAAATATTGCTGTTGAGGAAGTAGCGGTAGGGCTATAAAATGTGTAATCACACAGCAAATCCTGCAACAAAACTTTATTTATTGGATGTAAATAATAAACTGGATGTCCGAAATGAGCTTCTACTGTAATTAGAACATTTAAAGATAATATTTCAGGTGCTGAGGCTAAATGTTATGTTAAATTTCTACTGAAAAATAAAACTCTGTGAACTGTATTTTGTAAAGTTACAGAAAAAGTATTATACGAGACCCTAATCCTCAAAGGATTTCAAAATTGGCAACATATTTGAATTCTCCCAATCCTCCAAGTTTTGTATTCCTAAATGCCCTGACAAATATTTTACAATGCTTTTAATATAGTCACCATTTAGCAATTCTGTAAAATTATAACTGTCGTTGAAATGGGGGTAGAGTAAAAAAAACCGGATAGATACACACTGAAAGCTGTGAGTCCTGCAATTCTATCATACATTTCCCATCCCTTGGGTATAGGCCTTGACAAAAATCACAATGAGCTTTCGTCCCCCCAGGTGGTACCAATTGGTCACATTTTGGGTCCTGGCTCATGGACTAAAAGGGATTATGTCTATGTTCCCTCAGTTAAACCTAACCCTAACCCTGAGGGAACATAGAGCTGAAGAACCCTAACCCTGAGGGAACATAGAGCTGAGGAACCCTAACCCTGAGGGAACATAAAGCTGAGGAACTCTAACCCTGAGGGAACATAAAGCTGAGGAACTCTAACCCTGAGGGAACATAGAGCTGAAGAACACTAACCCTGAGGGAACATAGGGCTGAGGAACCCTAACCCTGAGGGAACATAGAGCTGAGGAACTCTAACTCTGAGGGAACATAGAGCTGAAGAACCCTAACCCTGAGGGAATATAGGGCTGAGGAACCCTAACCCTGAGGGAACATAGAGCTGAGGAACCCTAACCCTGAGGGAACATAGAGCTGAGGAACTCTCACCGTAACCCTGAGGGAACATAGGGCTGAGGAACCCTAACCCTGAGGGAACATAGAGCTGAGGAACCCTAACCCTGAGGGAACATAAAGCTGAGGAACTCTAACCCTGAGGGAACATAAAGCTGAGGAACTCTAACCCTGAGGGAACATAGAGCTGAAGAACCCTAACCCTGAGGGAACATAGGGCTGAGGAACCCTAACCCTAACCCTAACTCTGAGGGAACATAGAGCTGAAGAACCCTAACCCTGAGGGAACATAGGGCTGAGGAACCCTAACCCTGAGGGAACATAGAGCTGAGGAATTCTAACTCTGAGGGAACATAGAGCTGAAGAACCCTAACGCTGAGGGAACATAGGGCTGAGGAACCCTAACCCTGAGGGAACATAGAGCTGAGGAACTCTCACTATAACCCTGAGGGAACATAGGGCTGAGGAACCCTAACCCTGAGGGAACATAGGGCGGAGGAACCCTAACCCTGAGGGAACATAGAGCTGAGGAACCCTAACCCTGAGGGAACATAAAGCTGAGGAACTCTAACCCTGAGGGAACATAAAGCTGAGGAACTCTAACCCTGAGGGAACATAAAGCTGAGGAACTCTAACCCTGACGGAACATAGAGCTGAAGAACACTAACCCTGAGGGAACATAGGGCTGAGGAACCCTAACCCTAACTCTGAGGGAACATAAAGCTGAGGAACTCTAACCCTGACGGAACATAGAGCTGAAGAACCCTAACCCTGAGGGAACATAGGGCTGAGGAACCCTAACCCTAACTCTGAGGGAACATAGAGCTGAAGAACCCTAACCCTGAGGGAACATAGGGCTGAGGAACCCTAACCCTGAGGGAACATAGAGCTGAGGAACTCTAACTCTGAGGGAACATAGAGCTGAAGAACCCTAACGCTGAGGGAACATAGGGCTGAGGAACCCTAACCCTGAGGGAACATAGAGCTGAGGAACTCTCACTATAACCCTGAGGGAACATAGGGCTGAGGAACCCTAACCCTGAGGGAACATAGGGCGGAGGAACCCTAACCCTGAGGGAACATAGGGCGGAGAAACCCTAACT
This sequence comes from Gigantopelta aegis, assembly GCF_016097555.1. Lineage (NCBI taxonomy): Eukaryota > Metazoa > Mollusca > Gastropoda > Neomphalida > Peltospiridae > Gigantopelta > Gigantopelta aegis. The sequence continues at coordinate 29,716,867 of NC_054700.1, forward strand.
CTGAGGGAACACAGAGCTGAGGAACCCTAACCCTAACCATGAGGGAACATAGGGCTGAGGAATCCTAACCCTGAGGGAACACAGAGCTGAGGAACCCTAACCCTAACCATGAGGGAACATAGGGCTGAGGAATCCTAACCCTGAGGGAACACAGAGCTGAGGAACCCTAACCCTGAGGGAACATAGAGCTGAGGAACCCTAACCCTAACCATGAGGGAACATAGGGCTGAGGAATCCTAACCCTGAGGGAACATAGAGCTGAGGAACCCTAACCCTAACCATGAGGGAACATAGGGCTGAGGAATCCTAACCCTGAGGGAACATAGAGCTGAGCAATCCTAACCATGAGGGAACATAGGGCTGAGGAATCCTAACCATGAGGGAACATAGAGCTGAGGAATCCTAACCCTGAGGGAACATAGAGCTGAGGAACCCTAACCCTAACCATGAGGGAACACAGAGCTGAGGAACCCTAACCCTAGCCATGAGGGAACATAGCGCTGAGGAACCCTAACCATGAGGGAACATAGCGCTGAGGAACCCTAACCATGAGGGAACATAGAGCTGAGGAACTCTAACCCTAACCCTGAGGGAACATAGAACTGATGAACTATCACCGTAACCCGGAGGGAACATAGAGCTGAGGAACCCTACCCCTAACCCTGAGGGAACATAGTGATGAGGAACCCTAAACCTAACCCTGAGGGAACATAGGGCTGAGGAACCCTAACCATGAGGGAACATAGAGCTGAGGAACCCTAACCCTGAGGGAACATAGAGCTGAAAAACCCTAACCCTGAGGGAACATAGGGCGGAGGAACCCTAACTCTGAGGGAACACAGAGCTGAGGAACCCTAACCCTAACCATGAGGGAACATAGGGCTGAGGAATCCTAACCCTGAGGGAACACAGAGCTGAGGAACCCTAACCCTAACCATGAGGGAACATAGGGCTGAGGAATCCTAGCCCTGAGGGAACACAGAGCTGAGGAACCCTAACCCTAACCATGAGGGAACATAGGGCTGAGGAATCCTAACCCTGAGGGAACACAGAGCTGAGGAACTCTAACCCTAACCATGAGGGAACATAGTGATGAGGAACCCTAACCCTAACCCTGAGGGAACATAGGGCTGAGGAATCCTAACCCTAACCCTGAGGGAACACAGAGCTGAGGAACCCTAACCCTAACCATGAGGGAACATAGGGCTGAGGAATCCTAACCCTGAGGGAACATAGAGCTGAGGAACTCTAACCCTAACCCTGAGGGAACATAGTGATGAGGAACCCTAACCCTAACCCTGAGGGAACATAGTGATGAGGAACCCTAACCCTAACCCTGAGGGAACATAGTGATGAGGAACCCTAAACCTAACCCTGAGGGAACATAGTGATGAGGAACCCTAAACCTAACCCTGAGGGAACATAGAGCTGAGGAACCCTAACCCTAACCATGAGGGAACATAGGGCTGAGGAATCCTAACCCTGAGGGAACATAGAGCTGAGCAATCCTAACCATGAGGGAACATAGGGCTGAGGAATTCTAACCCTGAGGGAACACAGAGCTGAGGAACCCTAACCCTGAGGGAACATAGAGCTGAGGAACCCTAACCATGAGGGAACATAGAGCTGAGGAACCCTAACCCTGAGGGAACATAGGGCGGAGGAACTCTAACTCTGAGGGAACATAGGGCTGAGGAACCCTAACCCTGAGGGAACATAAAGCTGAGGAACTCTAACCCTGAGGGAACATAGAGCTGAAAAACCCTAACCCTGAGGGAACATAGGGCTGAGGAACCCTAACCCTGAGGGAACATAGGGCGGAGGAACTCTAACTCTGAGGGAACATAGGGCTGAGGAACCCTAACCCTAACCCTGAGGGAACATAGAACTGATGAACTATCACCGTAACCCTGAGGGAACATAGAGCTGAGGAACCCTAACCCTAACCCTGAGGGAACATAGTGATGAGGAACCCTAAACCTAACCCTGAGGGAACATAGGGCTGAAGAACCCTAACCCTGAGGGAACATAGAGCTGAGGAACCCTAACCCTAACCCTAACCCTGAGGGAACATAGGGCTGAGGAACCCTAGCCCTAACCATGAGGGAACATAGGGCTGATGAACCCTAGCCCTAACCCTGAGGGAACATAGAGCTGATGAACTATCACCGTAACCCTGAGGGAACATAGAGCTTGAACTATCACCGTAACCCTGAGGGAACATAGAGCTTGAACTATCACCGTAACCCTGAGGGAACATAGAGCTGAGGAACCCTAACCCTAACCCTGAGGGAACATAGAGCTGAGGAACCCTAACCCTAACCCTGAGGGAACATAGAGCTGATGAACTATCACCGTAACCCTGAGGGAACATAGAGCTGATGAACCCTAACCCTAACCCTGAGGGAACATAGAGCTGATGAACTATCACCGTAACCCTGAGGGAACATAGAGCTGATGAACTATCACCTTAACCCTGAGGGAACATAGAGCTGAGGAACCCTAACCCTAACCCTGAGGGAACATAGGGCTGATGAACCCTAACCCTAATCCTGAGAGAACATAGAGCTGACCCTCTTTAAAATAAGTACACCCCGCCTTTATTTCCAAAGTAAGTACCTTAGAAAATCTCTCAGTAAAGATTTTTTTGAATTTGGTATTGTTTTTGCCGTAGTTGATGTCGCTGGTGGTGAACGTTTCGTGTTCCACTCGTCCTTGGAGGGCTATCTGTTTGCGGACGAGTTGTTTCATCTGGCCGTACACGCCCTTACCTCGGTAGTCCGATCGAACTCGTCCTGCCCGCGTCACCAACGTCGTACCGTCGTCGACGATGCAAGCAATTAAAAACGCCACCTGATAATAGGAGAAATGCTGAGTAATCAAAAATCACAAAACCGATATATTTTCACTTTATATATCATTTAAAGCTTTGTCTTTATGTGGGGTGCAGCGCTCGCTCGATGCATGGTCGATCTGAAATCGATCCCCGTCAGTGGGCCCATTGGGCTATTTCTTGTTCCAGCCAATGCACCACGACTGGTATATCAAAGGCCGTGGTATGTACTAGCCTGTCTGTGGGATGGTGCATATAAAAGATCCCTTGCTGCTAATCGAAAAGAGTAGCCCATGAAGTGGCGAAAGCGGGTTTGATCTCTCCATATATGTGTGGTCCTTAACGATATGTCTGACGCCATATAACCGTAAATAAAATGTATTGAGTGCATCGTTAAATAAAACATTTCCTTCCTTTTTATCTGGGGTGCAGGAGAATGTGTAGGGGGTGGGTGAATTAGGGGTTCCACCACCTGCTCCAAGTAAACATTTCCTTCCTTTTTATCTGGGGTGCAGGAGAATGTGTAGGGGGTGGGTGAATTAGGGGTTCCACCACCTGCTCCAAGTAAACATTTCCTTCCTTTTTATCTGGGGTGCAGGAGAATGTGTAGGGGGTGGGTGAATTAGGGGTTCCACCACCTGCTCCAAGGGCAGGAGAATGTGTAGGGGGTGGGTGAATTAGGGGTTCCACCACCTGCTCCAAGTAAACATTTCCTTCCTTTTTATCTGGGGTGCAGGAGAATGTGTAGGGGGTGGGTGAATTAGGGGTTCCACCACCTGCTCCAAGTAAACATTTCCTTCCTTTTTATCTGGGGTGCAGGAGAATGTGTAGGGGGTGGGTGAATTAGGGGTTCTTTTTAAATTTATTTTTCGGAGTAGCATAACCGGCCCCCTAAAATTTCGCTCGCTACAGTTTAGACCCCCTTCCTGGCACAATTTCCTGCTCACGCGCCTTGCTTATAATTTATCAAAACAGTCCAGGGGGTGACGGTCTTTTGACAAACGAAAGAAAACAAAACTTAATCTTAAAAGTCGGGTACATGATGCATGATATGATTAGTACGAGTACTCTGACCGTAAGAGAGGTAGACGGACCTTTAGACTGTTATACGCTCATTACCGTAGGAAGGTCAATTCATACTTTGAATGCCGACCTCATGCGAAACTGGGGAGCGGGACATAGCCCAGTGGTAAAGCGCTCGCTTGATGCGCGGTCGGTTTGGGATCGATCCCCGTCAGTGGGCCCATTGGGCTATTGCTCGCTCCAGCCAGTGCACCACGACTGGTACATCAAAAGCCGTGGTATGTGCTATCCTGTCTATGGGATGGTGCATATAAAAGATCCCTTGCTGCTAATCGAAAAGAGTAGCCCATGAAGTGGCGACAGCGGGTTTCCTCCCTCAATATTTGTATAGTCCTTAACCATATGTCCGACGCCATATAACCGTAAATAAAATGTGTTGAATGCGTCATTAAACATTTCCTTCCTTCCTTCACTGAGCTTCAGCAAAACTACTAACCTTGTTATAATTATATTGTGAATTCGCAAATAAAGTGTCATTGTCAGAAACGTTGCACAAATCTCACTAGCAGTGACCTAGGAATGTGCGAAAAAGTGGAGGCACACACACACACACACACACACACACACACACGTATGTATGTATGTGTGTGTGTGTGTGTATATATATATATATATATATATATATATATATATATATATATATATATATATATATATATATATACACATACATACATAGATACATATATATAAACCATCAATGCTACTGGATCAAGAAAGGTGTGTGTGGGGTGGGGGTGGGGGTGGGGATGGGGGCACATGTACCCCTCCCCCCCCCCCCCCCCCAGCCCCCAGCTTCCTAGCGGGCGAAACACCTATAATAAAACTTACGATGCTTTTGTCGACGACGCCGACGTATCCCTTACAGTTGGCGGATGTGACGAGGTGTTTGTATTTCGAGGGGAGGTAATCCCGCCCGTCGTACACCCTGGCGATGGACAACACCTGGTCGTAGTCCCCGACCGTGGCCTCCCGCACAGCGACCGCCACGCCCACGTCTTCTCTGTAACACACAAAGGAATAGGCACATTAAAATTACGGCCATTTGCCGTGTGACATAAAAAGTTGAATTTGTTTAACGAGACCGCTATAGCCCGATGATTAATACATCATCGGGTATTGCACCGTCAAGTGGGTCGTCTATGGCTGGACGATACGTAACCGAAACACTGCCTCTATTCAATAATGTTTGTTTAACGACACCACCGGATCACATTCAATTATTAACCATCGGCTATTGGATGGCAACCATTTGGTAATTTTGAGTCTTAGAGAGGAAACCCGCTACATTTTTCCATTAGTAACAAGGGATCTTTTATATCCACCACCCCATAGACAGGGTAATACATACCGCGGCCTTTGATATACCAGTCGTGGTGCACTGGCTGGAACACAAAAATAGCCCAATAAGCCCGTTGACGAGGATCGATCCTAGACCGACCGCGCATCAAGCGAGCGGTTTACCACTGGGCTACGTCCCGCACCAGAACACAATGATGTATTAATCATCGGCTATTACATATCAAGCGTTTTTAATTCTGACATACAGTCTTAGAGAGGAAACCCGCTATCTTTTTCTATTAGTAGCAAAGAATCGTTTTGTACATCATCCCACAGACAGGATAGCACATTCCACGGCATTTGATATACCAGTCGTTGTGCACTGCCTGGAACAATAAATAGCCCAATAGGTCCACCGACGGGGATCGATCCCAGATCGACCGCGCATCAAGCAAGAGGTGTATAACATATGCAGGGTATCTATCTCTCTATCTATCTATCTATCTATCTATATATATATATATATAGTCAGACCTGGTTACAACGACCATGTTCGTCTCTCTGGATAATTTTGTCGTTATATCGAAATTGCGGTTGTATCGAATTATAACTGTTGTGAGTTGTCTCCTTTGCCAAAATGACGCAACAAAAAAATACTAATTAATATTAACTGATGATTGAATAGCATTTAAATAATTAATGCATTTCAATTATTATTAAAAACAACAAATATTAAATATACGAGAACAAGGATTCTAAGAGGCTGTGTGTGTACTGCCAACGTGTACTGAACAGAATAACACTGATGTACGTTTGCTCCCGACAATTTGTGGTCAGATGGTGTAAATGTCGTAGTAATGATGGTCGTTGTTACGAGGTCTGACTGTATATATCCTTCATATATATAATATAATAAACTATGCGGGTGTAACTCCAATCGAAAGTTTTTTTTTTTGGGGGGGGGGGGGGGGGGGTTTGATTTGTTAAACATTAGTTTGTTTGTTTGTTGTTGTTGTTGGGTTTTTTTTTTTTTTTTTTTTTTTTTGGGGGGGGTGTGTTATTTGTATAATAGATATGCATATATTTTGGTTATTGACCCATACACAACTGAGTACAACTAATACATAATGCCAAAAGAAGAAAAAAGAGAGAGTGGTGTGGCTACTCGAACTCTAAGACGTATTTGGCTTAGCGTAATACGCATTAGTTGTGAAGCTTGTAATCCCTGGCACTGTGGCTTTCAAGGTGACCAAATAACCTTGGCAGACATGTGACATATGCTGTTGTATGCTTATGTTGTGCACAACCAGAAAACTGTGAAAGAATGGCTTGAACATCTGTATAAGTGATGATTCAAACAAAATGGTAGTATGAACACCGGAAATGAAAAACACGAAAATGTTACCAAAATGTTTGATGAATAAGTATATAATAACAGGGGTACAGAAAGTACCCGCCCGCTCGCCAAATGCAAGTGAAAATTCTGACAATGTATCTGCCAATCCAACGGGCAACCTGGTTTTGTTTGTTTGTTTGTTTGTTAATTTGTTTGTTTTTGTTGTTTTGTTTTTTGACTGACTACTTAAGTAAAATAGTTATTTCATGGCAAATCCGGAACTTAGTATCAGCTTCAAATTGTCTTCAACAGTTTAAGAAATATGAAGTCAAAATAATATATACACAATAAATCGGATTGTTAGGGGTCAATATAGTTTCGATAATCAAGTCATTGTTTATTGGTGAACTAGCTTTACTTTAAGTTTGGTTCTTTTTATGAATACGTTTGTGCTCTGTTATCAGTATTAAAGGTATAATATAAATTAATGTCAAAATGTTCTGGCTTTTGTGGATGATCATAGGAAGTGAAGTGTATATTGTAGTATTATTAAAAATTATTATAGTGTCCTACAGGCTGGTGGACTAGTAGAAAATTTGGTGGGCTAGTAGATTTTAAATGTTACTGGTCCGTGTATATATGTGAAGTTTGCAATCATATCTCACGAGTCGCGCTTGCACAACGAGTGTGATATGATTGCAAACTTCACGAGATGAAATATAAATCATATCTCACGAGTCGCGCTTGCACAACGAGTGTGATATGATTGCAAACTTCACGAGGTGAGATATAAATCATATTTGCCAAAAAACCAAGTAATTTTCTATTTATTATGTAACTTTTGGCAATTTACCTTTATTTTTTAAAATGATAGCAGCAAAATAGTTCCGGCTTTCTTACAGTGAAGATAACACTTTTTAGAATGAAATAGTGAAATGTTCACTCTAAAATGTGTTATCGTCACTGAGTGACTGATAACACTTTTATTTCGCTGATATTTTAAGATATTTCACTAAATGTTATATATAATAAAGAAATCATATTTATATTTTGGTGAACAACTTCATGATTAAATTATCTCCCTTATAACTTATTACGATCTGATTAATGAGGCCAGTGTCGCTTCATCGTTTTTAGTTTTATGATTACCAATGCAACCAATCGTATTTGAAAGAAAAAACACCAAAAACAATAGTACATGTTTTTGTTTTTTTAAATGTAGTGCAATGTCGGTAAAATATCTGAAACTGATTGGGTACAAAGCCAAATAATGGTGACGCACTTTTCAAAAGCATATACCACGGCCTTTGATACGCCAGTCCTGTGATACTGGTTGGAACGGGAAAACCCAATCAGACAATGGGTTCACTGAGGAGGTCTCATCAACGTATAGATACACCCCGCCTCTCAACAAAGTATAGATACACCCCGCCTCTCAACAAAGTATAGATACACCTCGCCTTTCAACAAAGTATAGATACACCTCGCCTCTCAACAAAGTATAGATACACCCCGCCTCTCAACAAAGTATAGATACACCCCGCCTCTCAACAAAGTATAGATACACCTCGCCTTTCAACAAAGTATAGATACACCTCGCCTCTCAACAAAGTATAGATACACCCCGCCTCTCAACAAAGTATAGATACACCCCGCCTCTCAACAAAGTATAGATACACCTCGCCTCTCAACAAAAGTATAGATACACCCCCTCTCAACAAAGTATAGATACACCCCACCTCTCAACAAAGTATAGCCTCTCAACAAAGTATAGATACACCCCGCCTCTAAACAACGTATAGATACACCCCGCCTCTAAACAAAGTATAGATACACCTCGCCTCTCAACAACGTATAGATACACCCCACCTCTCAACAAAGCATAGATACACCCCGCCTCTCAACAAAGTATAGATACACCCCGCCTCTCAACAAAGTATAGATACACCTCGCCTCTCAACAAAGTATAGATACACCCCGCCTCTCAACAAAGTATAGATACACCCCGCCTCTCAACAACGCATAGATACAAATACAAATACAGTGAGACCTCGATAATTCGGACTCCAGTAGTCCGCAAACCACACCTTACGGACACCCGACATACAAAACAAACTCTACACCTATGTAAATGTGTTCGTCAACTCGGACATTCAGCTCCCGGATATGCAGCTCAGGGAACCGGACGACCAATATCCAAAACAATTTGTAAAAAAATAAAGACAATTTGACCGGACGTAATTTCTTGCAACAGATAATTTAATTTAACTTACATAATACAATTATACATATATTTTGACAAGATGGCAAACGTATAAGTATTTCACATAAATAAATAAATAAATAAATAAACAAACAAACACAGACAGACAGACAGACAGACAGACAGACACACTTACATACATACATACATACATACATACATACATACATATACAGTGGACTCTGTCTAAACCGGACTCACTAGGTATCGTCAAAATAGTCCGGTTTACATAGAGGACCGGTTTAGACAGAGTTCATCCAGAATTATGGTTCTTGAATGATCGACAACTCGCGATCAACAATGACATTTGAACCCAAGGATGGTTGGAAAACAGTCATACAAGCCAGACTTGCAATCGATTATTTCGCAGACATAAAACTATACTTAAAGGGACATTTCTGAGTTTGCTGCAATTTTTAAGATGTTATCGACTAACAGACTTTTTAACGATTGTAATTACATATCAAATATATTTTTCTGCATAAAATATTAGTGGCTGCATATTAAACGTGTTTCTGGTCGTTCTAATATTTGTACTAGGTTAAATTTCATTTTATTTCCTAAAACATTATTAAATTTATTCGTACGTACGAAATTATTTGAATACAAAATCCAGATCTAACGGCCTACCGCAATAAGAGTAAACTTCACACGAGTGTGATTACATTTTGTATTTAATCTTGCGACGGCGTCCTGATTACTGGGCAAATGACGATCAGTGTTCAACTAATTAAGCAGCCCGTCGTTCAGTCAAATCCCAATCCGGTGTAGACAGAGATAATTAATGCATGAACGGTTCTTTCGTTCTTGATTTTTGATCCGGAGTCCGTAGTAGACAGAGTACGGATTAGGCAGAGATTTATACCTAAGAGATAAACGGTAGCTGGACGGGACTTTAGAAATGGACCGTTTTACGCAGAGATCCGGATTACACAGAATCCTGTTTAGACAGAGTCCACTGTATATATATATATATATATATATATATATATATATATATGACAATATACATACATAAAATACATATTCATATAGGTAAACACCATACCGTTTTCTTAACACCTCCATTGCCTTTATAGAATGCAATTAATAAAATTAAGCTTGAACCTAAATTGGATATAAGCACGAAAATAAGTTTAAATAAATAAATAAATAAATAAAATTAAGACCTATTGTCATTGGTGAAACGTAACTGTACATGTATATTATTTTTACACTAATCCCAAGAAATGAAAATATCACAAAAGTACAGCCTTTAAAATGAAAGAAAAATTTCGGTACAAATACATTTAAAAATAAAAAATCCAGTTAAGAAATGACTTTTAAAATTGAATTGTTTTCTTAAAATATGCATGAAGAATTATTTTTCGTCAATAGATCTGTTCAATGTTTTGGAATATATATATATATATATATATATATATATATATATATACTACGGTAATTCGTTAAACCGGACACTTTTAGGAACAAACATACTGTCCGTATTATCGAGGTCTCACTGTATATGAATGAATTCATTTTTAACGACACCCCAGCACAAAAATAGACGTCGGCTGTAACGAATAAATGAATGTTTAACGACACCCCAGCACAAAGATAGACGTCGGCTGTAATGAATAAATGAATGTTTAACGACACCCCAATACAGAGATAGAAGTCGGCTGTAATGAATAAATGAATGTTTAACGACACCCCCAGCACAAAGATAGACGTCGGCTGTAATGAATAAATGAATGTTTAACGACACCCCAATACAGAGATAGAAGTCGGCTGTAATGAATAAATGAATGTTTAACGACACCCCCAGCACAAAGATAGACGTCGGCTGTAACGAATAAATGAATGTTTAACGACACCCCAGCACAAAGATAGACGTCGGCTGTAATGAATAAATGAATGTTTAACGACACCCCAGCACAAAGATAGACGTCGGCTGTAATGAATAAATGAATGTTTAACGACACCCCAGCACAAAGATAGACGTCGGCTGTAATGAATAAATGAATGTTTAACGACACCCCAGCACAAAGATAGACGTCGGCTGTAATGAATAAATGAATGTTTAACGACACCCCAGCACAAAGATAGACGTCGGCTGTAATGAATAAATTAATGTTTAAAGACACCCCAGCACAGAGACAGACGTGGGCTGTAATGAATAAATGAATGTTTAACGACACCCCAGCACAAAGACAGACGTGGGCTGTAATGAATAAATGAATGTTTAACGACACCCCAGCACAAAGACAGACGTGGGCTGTAATGAATAAATGAATGTTTAACGACACCCCAGCACAAAGACAGACGTCGACTATAATGAATAAATGAATGTTTAAAGACACCCCAGCACAAAGACAGACGTCGGCTGGAATGAGACGTCGGCTGTAATGAATAAATGAATGTTTAACGACACCCCAGCACAAAGACAGACGTCGACTATAATGAATAAATGAATGTTTAAAGACACCCCAGCACAAAGACAGACGTCGGCTGGAATGAGACGTCGGCTGTAATGAATAAATGAATGTTTAACGACACCCCAGCAGAAAGATAGACATTGGCTGTAATGAATAAATGAATGTTTAACGACACCCCAGCACAAAAATAAACATCGGCTATAATGAATAAATGTTTAACGAATTAACTAATTAGTCAGTTAACAGGTGGGCGGTATATTAGGATTGCTTGGACAGATGGCTGAATATCGAATGGTAATAAATAAATGCGTAAAAGAATGCCTGGATGGATAGACCGATGGACGAACGGGCGGACGGAAAGACAGATGGATGGGTGAAAGAGTGAAAGAACGAAAGGAGGAATGCCACTATCACAAAATACTTACTCTGCTGAGGACTGGAAGGACACTGACATAATGAAGATGTTTAAATCCGGAAAGCTTTCTTCCAGTATCTCCGATTCACCCGTTATATATATATATATATAAATTGGCGGGTGTCCTTGAACGACATAGTGTTGACATAATTGACACGGATTCGTGATGAAGATGACAAAGAGCAGTAAATAAATAGCAATAAGAATATCAATAACAATTCCACGAATGTCGGTCGCCGCACCTTTCCGTGCAAACTGCGTCAAACGTCGAGTGTTTTTGTTTTACGAGGTCAATACCCCAACACACATAGTATGGAAAATCTGGTCATAGCCTAGAATACCAAGGTGGGGGTGAAGGAAAAGCGTTTTAAATATACGAATAAGGGCACCGTAATATCTACAGACAGACTTCGACAACTCAGAGTTCAAGAACATAGAACTATATCGAGTTTGTCAGTGTTTGACAGCTCGAGGGAGCAGGATGTAGTTCAAGCGGTAGCGTGTCCGCCTGCGAAGCAGTCGGTCATTGGATCGATCCTTCTCAGTAGACCCATTTGCAGTTTGGGCTATTTTCCGTTCCAACCAATGGTCCACAAACTGGTTCATCAACGGCCGTGGTATGTGCTATCCTGTTTGTGGGAAAGTGCATATAAAAGACCCCTTGCTGCTTATCGGAAAGAGTAGCCTATGTGGCGGCAGCGGCTTTCCTCTAAAGAAATATGTCAGAATGACCGCATGTTTGACGTTCAGTAGCCGATGATAAGATAAAAATCAATGTGCTCTAGAGGCGTTGTTAAATAAAACAAACTTTACTTTACTTTACTTTGATAGCTCGAGTCACATCCAGCCCTACCCCTTATTGATAATCATATGTGGGGTAAAAGGTGACCCGAGCTAGATGTTTGAGCTCTCTAAATTCACATTAGACACATACCTGAAACTGTAAGAACGTTATTACTTCCATTTCATATTGTGAGCAATGTACGTTCCAAATACATAAAATAAAAGATATACCTGAAATTAATATGACGTATAAAAACATATATACACACTGTAACACACACACACTGTAAAACACACACACACACACACACACACACACACACACACATGTATGTGTGTGTGTGACTGTGTGTGACAGTGTGACAGTGTGTGTGTGTGTGTATATATATATATATATATAAACCATTATTCTCCATGTCAAGAGAATTGTCCCAGATAGCTGAGGTATGTGTGCCAAGGACAGCGTGCCTGAACCTTAACTGGATATAAGCACGAAAATAAGTTAAAATGAAATAAATAAACAACTTAATGAAATGCATTTCTTTCCAGTCCAGTAGGAGATTAACATTTTGTTCTTGATTCGCATATACTTTGTACATTGGAAATATCTTAAAGGGACATTCCCGAGTTTGCAGCAACTGTTAAGATGTTATCGACTAACAGAGACTTTTTAACGATTGTAATTACATTTTTCTGCGTAAAATATTAGTGGCTGTATATTAAACGTGTTTCTGATCGTTCTAATATTTGTACTAGGTTAAATTTCATTTTATTTCCTAAAAACGTTTTTTTCGTACGTACGAATTTATTTGAAGAAAAAATCCAGTTTGAGCTTCTTACAAATATTAAGACGACCACAGACACGTTGAATATGCAGACACTGATATTCTAAACAAGAAAATATAGTTAATATGTAAGTTTAATCGTAGAAATATTTTATTAATCGGAAACATCTTACAATACAGCAAACTCAGGAATGTCCCTTTAAAATAAGCAGCCGTACAAGAATGAATATGTCTGGAAATTTACAGGTGTGCGTAAACAAGTTGTTGTCTATGAAGAGTTACTCTTTTTCGGAGATGCAATGGCTGTCTAATATAACATTCGTGATATGGATAATAATGGTTAAAAATATAATATAAATAACTTTTTTTTGCAATGTTCCTTTAATTCATTTGCTTTGATGGTAATCATTTCCACAGTACGCTGTGTCATCACAAGGCATAAATAGTTCAGCTTTATTAAAGTATTTATTCATTCATGTACATATGAGTAACTTATCGAACTATGGAAAGAAAGAAATGTTTTATTTAACGACGCACTCAACACATTTTATTTTACGGTTATATGGCGTCAGACATATGGTTAAGAACCACACAGATTTTGAGAGGAAACCCGCTGTCTCCACTTCATGGGCTACTCTTTCCGATTAGCAGCAAGGGATCTTTTATTTGCGCTTCCCACAGGCAAGATAGCACAAACCATGGCCTTTGTTGAACCAGTTATGGATCACTGGTCGGTGCAAGTAGTTTACACCTACTCATTGAGCCTTGCGGAGCACTCACTCAGGGTTTGGAGTCGGTATCTGGATTAAAAATAACATGCCTCGACTGGGATCCGAACCCAGTACCTACCAGCCTGTAGACCGATGGCCTAACCACGACGCCACCGAGGCCGGTAGAAGTAGTCTGAAAGACCTACTACCCATTTTACAGTAACAAGATGACTTATTTGTACTGTCGTAAATGCCCACCTTAGGTCTCACTACAGGGTTCACTTCACGCTCGGATGTTTTTCTCCACTTACCAAACGAATAACGAATGAATGAATGTTTAACGACACCCCAGCACGAAAAATACATCGGCTATTGGGTGTCAAAATTTGGTAATGCAAATAAATAAAGTGATGATCAACATCAATAAAAAAATTCAAGACTTAAACAAAAACAGTGTAAAGAACTGTGCAAAAACACAAATATCACAGAATTTTACGGATACTGAATTTTACTCAAAACTTCAATTTTGTGCTGTATTGGCCATTCTCAAAGAGAATGTTACACCCCTGCACCACGGTGAGGTTACAGCACACGCAGGGATCCACTTACCATTGCCCTTTTGGAACAATGATGTGCCTTTTTGTCGACGTTTCCTGCAAAATTTTGTGTTTCTAGCATTTATTATTATTATTATTATTATTATTATTATTATTATTTATTTATTTTTTTTTGGGGGGGGGGGAGGGGGCGAATTGTTTTTGACGAACGGTGGGCCATGAGTGGTCGGATAAACACAGTTTTTATTAAATAACTCATCAGAAACTGCTAAAAATATAAACACCGCTGGCACGTACCTACCTGCTTGATCCAATCAAATCGTTACTTACAGTCAATAGTATGAGTAGTTCAGCCAATTAGGCAAATTAATTAATACTAATAACAAAAAATGTTTTACTTTGCAATGTATTTATTCCATGTTGCTATATAGGACACTGCGGTTACTTTGAATTTAAACTAACGGAACCGGTTCGACTTCCTTGGAAGTGTTTACATGAAATCTGAGTCTAGATGTCCTGAAATGCAAATTCATACATTCCAAAATTAATTCATCATAACAAATATTGGTAACTGATAATGATGATAACAACAACAACAACAACAATAACAACAACAAGGAAGGAAATGTTTTATTTGACGCACTCAACACATTTTATTTACGGTTATATGGCGTCGGACATATGGTTAAGAACCACACAGATATTGAGGGAGGAAACCCGCTGTCGCCACTTCATGGGCTACTCTTTTCGATTAGCAGCAAGGGATCTTTTATATGTACCATCCCACAGACAGGATAACACATATCACGGCCTGTGATGTACCAGTCGTGGTGCACTGGCTGGAGCGAGAAATAGCCCAATGGGCCCACCGACGGGGATGGATCCCAGACCGACCGCGCATCAAGCGAACGCTTTACCACTGGGCTACGTCCCGTCCCAACAACAACAACAACAACAACAACAACAACAATAATGATAATAATAATAATAATAATAATAATAATAATATACTGCTGAGTCAGGTCTGAAAACAGCGTTTAAGTCCGATGGAAAGAAAGATATGTTTTATTTAACGACGCACTCAACACATTTTATTTACGTTTATATGGCGTCAGACATATGGTTAAGAACCACACAGATTTTGAAAGGAAACCCGCTATCGCCACTACATGGGTTACTCTTTCCGATTAGCAGCAAGGGATCTTTTATTTGCGCTTCCCACAGGCAGGATAGCACAAACCATCTCCTTTGTTGAACCAGTTATGGATCACTGGTCGGTGCAAGTGGTTTACACCTACTCATTGAGCCTTGCGGAGCACTCACTCAGGGTTCGGAATCGGTATCTGGATTAAAAATCCCATGACTCGACTGGGATCCGAACCCAGTACCTACCAGCCTGTAGACCGATGGAAGTCCGATGGCTTAAACCCTACACTGCCGGCTCCAGTAATAACATGCAGAGTATAACTTTAATACACTGAATTATTTATAGTTTCAATCAGCTAACGTACGTACTATATTCATACGCCGTTTGTTTCACTAACGCACTCGAATACAAAACCCATTCCATTACCACTGTCTGTGTCGCTGTGGTGAAAGCGTTTGGAGCATTAATCGTAATGTTTCCATTAGTGAATCTGCCACTAATGGCCAAACTACCTTCGTCTGAGTTGATAATATCGTTAG
Organism: Gigantopelta aegis; assembly: GCF_016097555.1. Classification (NCBI taxonomy): domain Eukaryota; kingdom Metazoa; phylum Mollusca; class Gastropoda; order Neomphalida; family Peltospiridae; genus Gigantopelta; species Gigantopelta aegis. The sequence goes on from NC_054700.1 coordinate 29,733,019, forward strand.
TTGTAGCCTACGAAGATGAAAAAAACCTGTTCCGTAGCTGATCGCATGGGGAGGTCCGGAGACAGAGCAATTAACATGTCTGCTGCAGGTTTTTTTCTCTGCGAAATATTGTAGGTGATGTTAACATATACAGAATTACACAATATTGCATTCCGTCTTTACCCATCCCTTCTCCCTCCCCCCACCCCCGCCCTATGTGCTCCATTCTGTGACAGTTTTAATCAGTTAGTACGACCAGTGATCCGTTAAACATAACATTTTATCTGGACCCGTAGGATTAGTCTTAGTAAAAAAACTAAACAAAAACAAAAACAAAACAAAACGAAAACACCGATCTACTCTGCCAAATTGTTTTTGACACGGGGCAGGGCGTAGCTCAGTGGTACAGGATCGATTCCCGTCGGTGGGCCCATTGGGCTATTTCTAGTTCCAGCCAGTGCGCCACAACTGGTGTAACAAAGGCCGTGGTATGTACTATCCTGTCTGTGGGATAGTGCATATAAAATTCCATTGATACTAAACGGAAATAGTAGCCCATGAATTGGCGACAGCGGGTTTCCTCTCTCATTATGTGTGTGTGGTCCTTAACCATATGTCCGACGCCATATATCCGTAAATAAAATGTGTTGAGTGCGTCGTTAAATAAAACATTTCCTTCGTTCCGTTCCCTGAAACACAATAATTTCTTTTTAAGCATAATCGTTTCGCACACTATCGACGGTACTTAGTTTTACAGGTACCTGATATTATATATGTTTCAAGCACAAGACTACTTGAGAAGAAAATACATTTACTATTCAGATAAAACTATTTTATTTTTGGACAACAAACACTGTCACATTTATCACCAATAGTTTTCGGTATTCGGTCCGAAAATGGTATTCGAATATTGGATGAAAATGACCAGCGAATATTCGAGTATTCGAATACTAACTAGACAACAAATGACTCATCAAACTAACAGGTTTTTTAATAGTTTGAATTGTGTAATGCACTTTTAATAACCTCCTAAAAGCAATTTACGACAGTAAACAATTATAAATCATAATGCAGTCGGCCTAGTTACTGTATATTGTATATAATCTAGCTATATATTTTGACTTCTCATCTAGTATTACTAGATTATCAATATCAAATTACGAAAAACACGAAAGCAATGACTGAAAACAAATATGCGGGCGGAACTCATACAGAAAACCACCAGATCCGTTCACATGTTTATTATTATTATTTTTTCTTCTGGGTTTTTCTTTTTTGCCAAAAAATGTAGCATCCCGACAGTGCTCAGCTTTAAATGATTTTGAGACGCGCCATGAACTGCCGACGGAACGGATTCGGATGAATTTATTTAACAAGTCGAACACGATACAGTATGTAACAAGAGGAAGGAAGGAAGGAAATGTTTTGTTTAACGACGCACTCAACACATTTTATTTACGGTTATATGGCGTCAGACATATATGGTTAAGGACCACACAGATGTTGAGAGAGAAAACCCGCCGTAGCCGCTTCATGGGCTACTCTTTTCGATTAGCAGCAAGGGGTCTCTTATATGCACCATCCCACAAACAGGGTGGCTGGCTGGAACGAGAAATAGCCCAATGGGCCCAGCGACATGGGATCGATCCTAGACCGATCGAGCATCGAACGAGCGCTCTACCACTGGGCTACGTCCCGCTCCTGTGTAACAAGAGAACAATAACATACATAACATGCCTCGACTGGGATCCGAACCCAATACCTACCAGCCTGTAGACCGATGACCTAACCACGACGCCACCGAGGCCGGTCAGTGAACACAGAGTATGTTATCAAAATAGCTAATAGGTGCGAAGGAGAAACATCAGTTCACAAGTTCACAAGGCTAGATATTTTTTTAATCAATAAAACAAGGTTTTTCAGTAATGGTGAATTACACAAAGAGAATATACATTTCATTTTAAAAACGCTAGGATTAGTTCTACAATATTAAAAGATTCTAATGTTTTCAGTAATGTTTTATCAATTGAATAAATAATAGTATTCATCTCGTATATCAGTATTACAATGTTTACAAAACATGTTTTCAACAGGAATGTTAAACCATCTATCAGTTTCGAGTGGTAATCTTAAATTTAACTTACGCAATTTAGTTATCCAGTGTCGATTTTGGTTAATGATTATTGTACAAAAATAGACACTGGAAAACTAAATTAAATCTCGTCAAATACGTTTCGAAGTAAAATTTCGTTTTGAATCATGTATAGAAATGGTCCGTCGAAGGGTTTGTAATATCAGAAAAAGCACTGTTGTATACATTTATCGTAGAGTTTTTGTTTTAATTCCTGTTTATAGGATTTGAGATCGACATATTGATTAACTAGTGTAGATGAGCCCCATTTCCGTGTTATATCGAAAATACTGATGCGGATGACTGAAATGCGTATGAATTTCAACCGCCTGGATCAGACGTCACTACGAATACTATATTATAAAACTCGAGACATGCTTTATGTTCCCGACTGAATGCAGGTGTCAAGCAGAATGCAGGCTCGATCTTATAGATTTCAAAAAAAAAGAAAAAAAAAAAAAAAAAAAAAGGGAATAAAAGAAGAGAGTAAACTTTGTTTTATTTAACGACGCCTCTAGAGCACATTGATTTTTATCTTTTCATCGGCTATTGGACGTCAAACATGCGGTCATTCTGACATATTTCTTTAGAGGAAACCCGCTGCCGCCACATAGGCTACTCTTTCCGATAAGCAGCAAAGGGTCTTTTATATGCACTTTCCCACATACAGGTCAGCACATACCACGGCCTTTGATGAACCAGTTGTGGACCACTGGTTGGAACGGAAAATAGCTTACAGAATTCAAATAAAACGCACTGTCCATCTCATTTAGAAAGAAAGAAAGATTTTTTATTTATTTAACGACGCACTCAACACATTTTATTTACGGTTATATGGCGTCAGACATATGGTTAAGGACCCCACAGATACTGAGAGAGGAAACCTGCTGTCACCACTTTATGGGCTACTCTTTTTGATCAGCAGCAAGGGATCTTTTATATGCACCATCCCATAGACAGGGTAGTACATACCACGGCCATTGATATACCAGTCGTGGTGCACTGGCTGGAACGAGAAATAGCCCAATGGGCCCACTAACGGGGATCGATCCCACACCGACCGCGCATCGAGCAAGCGCTGTACCACTGGGCTACGTCTCTTTTAGGGACATTTACCCCATACGACCTAAAACTCCAGATATTCGAATACTTGAAAATACTAGTTTAATATTTCGAATAGCAAATTAGCGAGCGAATATTCGGACCGAACACTAATCGCCAATCACATGATTGTCAGTATTAAATGCGTTGTCAAAAACTGGGTGCACTTCGAACTTTGACCCAGCCGGATGTTATTTGGTATAATGCTACCTATAGCAACAGACTATAGCGACATAGATTCAAAGGCCTCGAAGTCGCCGAAAATCAGGTCATGCAAGTTCGCATGAACAGCAGAAATGTTAGTGCTGTACTACATAAATAGTTTCTCGTTTGGTGCTGAGTTGCCAGTAACACAAACAGTATACATTACGAGTAAATAACGTACAATTAGTGCACGAGTTTGTATTTTGTGTTATCAGCACGTCACTGACTGCATAAAGGAAATGTATGTTTGTCGAGCGACACCTCAGAACATTATAAACTGCAACTAATTGATGTCTAACTTTGTAATTTCTGTGTGTGTGTGTGTGTGTGTGTGTGTGAGAGAGGAGAGAGAGAGAGAGAGAGAGAGAGAGAGAGAGAGAGAGAGAGAGAGAGAGAGAGAGAGAGAGAGAGAGAGAGAGATACATGCTGCTACAATATAACTAGCTCCAGTGTCCTCTAGCGTTATTCAATAACGCTAGAGGACACGCGAGCTACAATATAACCTACTCCTAACAAATTGCAACAAGCAATCATATACAGCATCTCATAATATACACGACATCACAAACCAAAACCTTCGATATACCAGACATGGGGATTAGTTGAAACGAGGGCAAAACGGCGGGTCCTACGAGGTCGATCGATCCCATCACCCATTGTCCGTGATGCGACAGCTCTACCACAGACCAACATCTCGCCCTGTCATTCATAACACTGATAGAATCTAAGGCGTATACGATAGTAATTCCAATTGTTAACACATTTGCATATTTCTTTCATAAGTAATCAAAAATCGATTGTCTAGGAAGCGTGTGATTAGAATACGTATAGAAACTGAAATCCTACGAGACAACCGGGTTACCATTACCATTGTGTCATACATGTTACAGCTGCCGTTTAAAATAATCTATGGAACAGCAAACCGAGATAAGTCAGGCTGCGTCCCTCAGACTAGGCGCTGATAATTGCCTGGTCATTTTTCATCTCGTGTTCTTCACGTGTAAGAACTAAACATGTTCAATTCCCCAAATGATGATAAATATGTCGGGTTTCGCCGTAACACCAATTGGTTTCTACGAGCCGCAACTAAACGGGCGCAGTGCCAGTCAGGGTTCACCGGGAACCAAGTCCAAGAGCAAGCTTGTCATAGCTACAGCCAGGAACAGTTTACTGATTGGTCCTCTGTGGCGGTCTAGGAAACCGGAAAGGTAGGTGTTGTTTTCTCAGTCAAATCTTATCTTTCGGGATGCGAATTGGGGGAACATACCACTTGAGGAACGTTAACACGGGATCTTGTGACAAGAGGCGTTTCTGGAGTGTCATAGTTGTATTATAATGACATGCACTGAACATTGGTTTGGGGCGGGACGTAGCCCAGTGGTACAACGCCCGCTTGATGCGCGGTCGGTCTGAGATCGATCCCCGCCGGTGGGCACATTGGGCTATTTCTCGTCACAGCCAGTGTATCACGACTGGTATATCTACGGACGTGGTATATGCTATCCTGTCTGTGGGATGGTGCATATAAAAGATCTCTTGCTACTAATGGAAAAATATAGCGGGTTTCATCTCTATGACTGTGTCAAAATGACCATATTATGTTTGACATCCAGTAGCCGATGATTAATAAATCAATGTGCTCTAGTGGTGTTGTTAAACAAAAACAAACTTTTTGAACATTGGTTCTAAGTGATACCAGAGAAGGGAACAGTCCATAAGCGTACGAGACCGCGTGTGTGTGTGTGTGTGTGCGTGTGTGTGTGCAGAGGGGACTGCGAATGATGTTCTCACCAACGGATGTGTAAGAAAAACTGAATAATTTTTTTTATTTGTTTAACGACACAACTAGAGCCCACTGATTAATTAATCATCGGCTATTGGATGTAAAATATTTGGTAATTCGGTACTGTAGTAATCAGAGGAAACCCGCTACATTTTTCTTAAAGCAGCAAGGGATCTTTTATATGCACTTTCCCACAGACAGGAAAGCACATACCACAGCCTTTGACCAGTTGTGGTGCACTGGCTGGAACGATAAAAACTCAATCAACTGAATGGATCCACCGAGGTGGTTCGATCCTGCGACGAAAACACCTCAAGCGAGCACTCAACCGACTGGGCTAAATCCCGCCCCGAAATTTAAACGTGCAACCTAAATGAATGAATATTTAACGACACCCCAGCACGAAAAATACATCGGCTATTGGGTGTCAAACTATGGTAATGCAAACAAATAAAGTGATGATCAACATCAATACAAAAAACCCAAGACTCAAACAGAAACAGTGTAAAGAACTGTGCGAAGATACAAATATCACAGATAGATACTGACTTTTACTAAAAATTTCAATTTGTGCTGTAGCATTCTCAAAGAGAATGCTACACCCCTGCACCACGGTGAGGTTACAGTACGCGCAGGGGACGTGCAACCTTGCACCCAACGTTTGATAGCTCAGTTTTTCCATTACAGTTTTATCTGGGCAATAAGTGTTAGGTTCTTTTAATCAAAAACTAAGCACTACAACGTTGTACGAAACCAGGAGCGTAAAAGTAGACGTAATAATTCGGCAAACCTGCGTCCAGTCATTTTGTTTGTATATGCTTTGGAATCGAGCCGCATCGGTGGGTCCACTGGGTTATTTCTCGTTCCAACCAGTGCGTCACGACTGGTATATCAAAAACCGTGGTATGTCCTACCCTGTCTGTGGTATGGTCATTATAAAAGATCCCATGCTAATAATGAACACAAAATGTCGATGGTTTGCTCTCTAAGACTATATTTGAAAATTACCGAATGTTTAACATCCAACAGCCGATGAATAATAATTCAACGTGATCTAGTGGTGTCGTTAAACAAAAACAAACCTTATTGGATAGAGGCAGTGTTTCGGTTACGTATCGTCTAGCCATAGATGACCCACCGGACATTAATTCGTTAGAGCATGCTTAATGTACCTTCTCTTTTTCAATACGTCATTTGGACTTTGTTTTGTGCACAGATATATCTTTTTGAACATTTTAATTGTTTTTGTAATTCACAGTTGAGAAGATCAGTCAGTGGTCGAATCATGATGTGTAAACTGATTAACCTACTCACATTCTGTTTTTTTTTTTTGCAACGTAAATAGATGCTTGATTTAATGTTTTTGTTTTGGCTTTTTTTATGTTTTTTTTTTTTTTGTGGCTTTTAAAAAAAAATAAAAAATTGATTGAAGTTTTGAATTGTTTAATGTTAACTATTTCCTGTTTTTTCTCTATCTTTTTAAATATCGTGCGATACAAAACGTACGGTCAAACATGTTATACCAATAAGAACCTACTCAAATTTAGTATACGTATTAAAAACGATCAATTGGCCCACCATTGTCTTTTCCGACAGCCTAGTGTTTTGTGTAATATTAAATGGATTTGGAACGATGTGTTTTTATTTAACTTTAGAATTTTTGTACTGATTTTGATAAACAGTTAATTTATATATATACTCTTCAAAAGAAGAAACGCAAAACCACATTGTCGTAACATTTGGAGAATTGATTTAATTATTGAATGGTGAGTCCGATAATTACCAAATGTTGCAGGATTGTTCACATTTCACTCTAGTCCATTGTGAGTAAGTGATAGGACACACCACCAAGGTCAAGGTCATCTGGAGTCAATACCGGGTGTGGCCTCCGCGTGTGTTGACAACTGCCTGGCACCGCCTGCCCATTGAAGCAACCAGAGTACGGATGACGTCCCGGGGGATGGTGGCCCACTCGGCCTGCAAGGCTGCTGCCAGCTCGGGCAGGGTCTGGGGCTGTGGTTGTCGCTGTCGGAGGCGTCGGTCCAACTCGTCCCATAGATGCTCAATTGGGTTCAAATCCGGTGATATCGATGGCCAAGGAAGGACATTAATGTTGTTGTTCTGTAGGAAAGCCGTTGTGAGACGTGCTGTGTGAGGCCTGGCGTTGTCATGTTGGAACACTGCGTTGGCGTTGGCCATAACTGGAACGATGTGTGGCCGGAGGATCTGGTCAATGTAGCCCTGTGCATTCAGGTTGCCCTGCACGTGGACCAGGTCAGTTCTGCCAGTGTGTGAGATGGCTGCCCACCCATGACACTACCCCCGCCGAATCTGTCCACTTCCTGCACGCAGTTTGCCGCATAACGTTCACCACGACGCCTATACACGCGACATCTTCCATCATGACGTCGGAGCAGAAATCGGGACTCGTCACTGAACCACACCTGTCTCCATCGCAGTTGAGGCCATTGTCGATGAATCTGGCACCACTGCAGTCGGAGTCGACGGTGTTGTGGTGTTAAGATGACACCTCGAATAGGACGTCTGGCACGAATTCCTACCTCACGTAGGCGGTTCCGTACGGTCTGGTCGGATATCCTGCGCAAACCTGGTATTGCTGCGGCTGTGGAGGTGGCAGTAGTCAATCGTTCCCGAAGGTGGCGTACCCGGATGTAGCGGTCCTGCCCGGGGGTAGTGACCCGTGGTCGACCGGATCTAGGGAGGTCACGTGTTGATCCATGTTGCTGGTAACGGTCCCACAGTCTGGAGATGGTGCTTGGGGACACATGGAATGCCCTGGCAACGCCGTTCTGGATTCGCCTGCGTCTAGTCGGCCGATGGCATTGTTTCTCTGCGGTTCACTGAGACGTGGCATGTCCTGGATTGTCAACTGTCGGCCAGATACAGAGGCCAGGCAAGCGAACACCCTGCACTTTTATACTGTCGGTGTTCATGTTGCACGTGCAGACAACGCACGTGCAGTGGTGACATGGTTTGCACGTGGCTGCGTTTTTGCGAATATTTACATTTTGGAACTTTATTGTACAGTAGCTGCGTTTTATCGAATGTAACCGTGGGAATGTGTTTGGGACATGCAATGACCTTATATTCACAAAGCATGAACCGGTAGGAAACATAAAATCGGAGTTATAACCCATTTGTACCCTTTTGCGTTTCTTTTTTTGAAGAGTATATATATATATATATATATATATATATATATATATATTTACCTTTGAAAGCCAATGGACGATGCATTGTTTGGTTCATTCATTCCAGGATAAAATACACTTCTTTAATGGGTTTCAGTAGCAAGGGTTAATTTTTATGCACTATCCCACAGACAGGATAGCACATACCACGGCCGTTGATATACCAGTCGTGGTGCACTGGCTGGAACGAGACCCGTATTAAAAGTCAGCAATGTATCGAAATGAAAACTGTACCATCCATGTCGATCAAATTGTTATGTTCTGCAAAACACAAATCACTCAATACAATATATTGTTTGTGTGACGGTCTCTCTGAAATTTTACATTCCTCACAACTTCACAATATCAATAAACGGCTGCAATAACAGCATTTTCCCATTAGCATCACATAACAGTGTTTCGTCATTATGCCATGCTAAGGTCGATTGGATGGCATATTAACATGCCTATATCCAATTAAGGTTCAAACACGTCCTTCCTGGGCACAATTTATGATTTCGCCAGTGACTGGGTCCGAGACAGAAGAGGGGTGGGGGTAGAGTTGGAAATGGGCAGAATTTCGAATATAGCAATTAATGAAACAGTTAATAGAATTTTAAAATAAAATAAAAAGGAATTGACTGCCCGGCCGAATATTTATATAATTTGGAGCATTTTAGAAGGAAAGCCCCAAAACAAATAAGATTAATAAGAAAGGATCAGACTATTTAATAATACATTGTATTAAAAAAAAAGAAAAAAAGAAATTTCGACATAAAATTTTGAAGGTGTACCAGTTTAAAGGCCGATCTATATGTCCACGTGTGTGGCCTCGTTAAGGCCGTTAGGGTGCACAGCTTATAGGAACGAGATGGTTTGCATCAAGTCAAGAAAACCCTAGATTGAGTCATTAGTGTTGTGCTGAAATACAGATCTTGAGAAGCCGGGTCCGTTTGAACTAGAGAGTATCAGACTAGGGTATAGTCCAGTCGTCATGGGTTGGTATAGTGGTGCGGACGGGCCCGGCTCCGGAGGATACGAGATGGTATCAATATACGGTGTAGTGCACTGCTGAAATATAGATCTTGAGAAGCCGGGTCCGTCTGAACGAGAGAGTATCAGACTAGCGTATAGTCCAGTCGTCATGGGTTGGTATAGTGGTGCGGACGGGCCTGGCTCCGGAGGATACGACATGGTATCAATATAAGGTGTAGTGCTGTGCTGAAATATAGATCTTGAGAAGCCGGGTCCGTCTGAACGAGAGAGTATCAGACTAGCGTATATAGTCCAGTCGTCATGGGTTGGTATAGTGGTGCGGACGGGCCCGGCTCCGAAGGGTACGAGATAGTATCAATGTAAAATAAAGTCTACAAAAGAGAAGTAGAGGCTGACTCCGCTTCCTATTTTTTCCTAGAGTGGGACGGTCAATCTACTAAGGTTGAAGGGCGCTTATAAGCGGCTTCTTTATCCTCATCAGAGGTCGACATTAAGGTTGTAATGTGTGAAAGAGAATACTCGGGTGTTGCCTAGGATCTCCACGAGGACTCGGGCACGGGCCGAGTCTAGCAAGACTCGAGTCCGTTCACAGGTCTCCACATCTTCATAAATCAAGGCTAATATTCGTTCCTCGTATTCAGCCTTGATACATGTAGTCAAGATTACTGATATCCACTACTAGCGCCCTCTATTGGAAGAAAATTTGTAACACCGATTATGTCCCTTACACGATGACGTCGCTGACCAATCACAGCATCGGTAACATGTGACAATCTTGAAAGCAATATCAGTGTTCGCCCGCCAACATGGAGTTTACATAACAAGGGAATCTATAAGGAGCGTTGCGATTCGTTGCAATCAGATCTCATCGCATCCAATGAAATTTAAGCATTTTGTGGCACGATTTCTTGACGACATGTATCAAGGCTGAATACGAGGAACGAATATTAGCCTTGATTTATGAAGATGAGGTCTCCAGTACCTGTGCAAGGAAGAGCACTATCATTTAATTATATTGTTTAATTCATTTTGCCATATGCTTGCCGCCAGTTACATTATAGGGCTGAGGTATGGAGGGAAAACAAAAGTTGAATGTGTAAAATGCAATGGCATTATTTGGCATTCCTGTTCAGCCCTGGAATTAAGATGCATAAAGCTATTTTACTTTATTCCTTGAGGCCCTGCTACACGATACGAGTGACTCGTACGAGTCACTCGGATTGCAACACCAACAAGCATATCGTAACGTGTGGCTCGTGCCAGTGACTCGTACGAGTAACTCGGTCCGATTCTATCGTATCGTGTAGCAGGCCCTTTAGTCTCATTCTCATCTGGTATATGTGTCGGGTATTCGGGTCCGGGTCGACTTTGACTCTCGAGTACTCGAGCCCAATATTGTGGAGTCGTGGAGGCCCTAAGTGTTGCCATATAGGCTACATGTTCTGTCGGCAGTAAGGGATGTTGTGTAAGGTATGCACGTTTCTCGGATAGGATAGAATATACCACAACCTCTGGTGTACCAATTGTAGAACAAAGTTATGATTTGTCTATTGGGGGTATGGAAAAAGAAAGACATGTTTTATTTAACGACGCACTCAACACATTTTATTTTAGCCTTCGTCTAAACTTTAGTACGAAAAACAAATTTCAAAGTATGCTTGATGGCGGGGATGGAATGGATGGCATCGGTGGTGTCATGGGTAAGCCATCGGACATACGGCTGGTAGGTAAAGAGTTCGCAGCCCGGTACCGGCTCCCACCCAGTGTGAGTTTTAACGACTCAATGGGTAGGTAGTTGTTAGACCACTACACACTCTTTTCTCCCACTAACCACTACCAACTAACCCACTGTCCTGGACATACAGCCCAGATAGCTAAGGTGTGTGCTCAGGACAGTGTGTTCGAAATTTAATTGGATGTAAGCACGAAAATAAGTTGTAATGAAAAAATTATTCACAGTGCCTCCACTGAAGGTTGCACGGTACTAAAGAAGACCGTTCCGTGTCAAAGTTCGAGGTGTACCGTCAAATATTTACGGAGTAAAAGCAACTGTGGGTGTGATTGGTAGTCATTGACATTGATTATTTGAGCAAATAACATTATCCACTGACAATAAATCAATACACATTTATTTGTTGTACAGTTGTTATGCAGTATACACCAGAGGTTGAAACTAATGCGGGGTACCTCAAAAAGTGGAACTGCAATTTTCAGCAAAAATGACGATTGCTAATAAAAACAGTAATTAAATATCTTAAATGGTATGTGACAACCCATTTTCTTGCAGGTAGATTAGATGTGAGGTGCTGTACTTCCTGGGTGTGTTGATACGCTGTTTACATCAGTTTTATTAGTAAACGTTAACATTATCGGCCCCTGCGCGTGCTGTAACCTCACCGTGGTGCAGGGGTGTAACATTCTCTTTGAGAATGGCCAATACAGCACAATTGAAATTTTGAGTAAAAGTCAGTATCTATCTGTGATATTTGTGTTTTTGCACAGTTCTTTACACTGTTTTTATTTAAATCTTGAATTGTTATATTGATGTTGATCATCACTTTATTTGTTTTCATTACCACAGTTTGACACCCAATAGCCGATGTATTTTTAGTGCTGGGGTGTCGTTAATCATTCGTTCATTCATTCATTAACATTAACATTATCGGCAGTAGGAATTGGTTTAGTCTATTAGAACCTGTAGAAAGTCCTGTCGCTAATCGTCTCTAACACGTTTCTATATCCACCTTGAAGTGGCGACAGCGGGTTTCCTCTCTCAATATCTGTGTGGTCCTTAACCATATGCCTGACGCCATATAACCGTAAATAAAATGTGTTGAGTGCATCGTCAAATAAAACATTTCTTTCTTTCTTCCAGATGAATGTGACTGGCTCTCTCCCCATTACGGTCACGCAGTTCTGGGTTGACGCTAATTCGTCCTCGTTCAGGGACTCCCGGATAAACAACATCAAGTTTTCAACTCACTTGGACCTGGAGTTGAGGTACTCCCCAGAAAATGTCTACGCAGATCGCTACGTCACGCCGATCATGTACGTCATAGGGTTTCCTGGAAATGTCATATCCTTTATCGTTTGGCTTCAGCCACGCATGCGCCATTCGTCTGGGTACTACTTGGCCGCCCTGGCGCTAGGCAACCTCATCTTCCTCGTCTTACATTCTATGCTGGAGCTGCACAGCGTGTGGAACGTTCCGACGTTAGACAGCCCAGGCCTGTGTGAGATCTTCCCTGTTCTTTACATCGCTACTCAGTTCTTATCGCCCCTCCTTGTGCTCAGCTTCGCTGTGGAGCGATACATCTCCATCTGTCACCCCTTGAAGAGAAAACAGTACTGTACCACCAGTCGTGCCAAAATTGTAATAGCATTTCTTGTCACGCTGTCGGTGTGTATGAGTCTGATTTACGGATACTTTTACCACTTCAACGCTACTGACGCTGAGTGTGCGTTACGAGAGGAAGTGACGCGGGGCGGCCATATTAATGTCTTCGTCATATGGAATGTGTGTACGGAAGTGGTCTTCTTTTTCCCCGTGCTGGTCGGAGCCCTTGTGTTAAACATCTTCGTCATCAAACAGATGCGCAGATTCTCGAGGATGGAGATACAAAAGTACAAAGGAAGCACCAGAGGACTTCCGCCATGACTGTGATGCTGTTGGCCGTTTCGTTCTACCAGATCGTCACAACCCTTCCCGTGACGATCATTCTCATCCTGTATTTTGTACTTCACACCAGAAGCTATCGGGGTTCGATCCCAGGCTCTCCCAGGACTTGGCCTGGAATCGTTACCAGACATACCTGCTAGTAAAAACAATAATTAAGGAGATCGGAACTACCCGCTATGCATTCAATATTTTAATTTATTTAGTTTCTTACAAGATGTTTCGCAATGAACTGAAAATGTTAGTTTGTCGCTCTACAGAGAAACCACATGTTGTGGATCATTAAAGTGGTATAATTATAGCAAGTGACAGAATACCGGTGTTCCAGGATCATTAAAGTGCAAGAATGATAGCAAATGACGGAAGTTCCAGAATCGTTAAAGTGGTAGAATAATAGCAGGTGCTAGAATGATAACAAGTGCTATAATACCAGAATTCCAGGATTATTAAGGTGTTAGAATGATAGCAAATGGCAGAGTAGCGGAGTTCCAGGATTATTAAGGTGTTAGAATGATAGCAAATGCAGAGTAGCGGAGTTCCAGGATTATCGGCATCATAAAATCTCAGCAACAACAACAACATCAAAATCGTATCTGTACACAAGACAGAATCAATAGGATATTCACGGCATAGCAATGTGAAATAAAGCAAACCAAGACGTTCCGTGTCTAAGTTCGAGGTATATATATATATACCTTGGGGCTGGACGTAGTCCACTGATAAAAAGCTTGCTTGATGCGCGGTCGATTTGGGATCGATCCCCGTCGGTGAGCCCATTGGGCTATTTCCCATTCCAGCCAGTGCACCACGACTGTGATATCAAAGGCCGTGGTATGTACTATCCTGTTTGTGGTATGGTGCATATAAAAGATCCCTTGCTACTAATTGAAACATGTAGCGAGTATCCTCTCTAAGACTACCAAATGTTTGACATCCAACAGCCGATGATTAATAAATCAATGTGCTCTAGTGTTGTCGTTAAACAAAACAAACTTTATTATATACCTTGTAGACCTTCAGCTATTTATGGAGTGGAAGCAGCTACAGCTGTGAATTTCAGTTGTTAGGATATATGGAGTTAATTATTGTTAGAATATATGGGGTTAACTTTATATTCGTAGTTCAGGTTCAAAGGGGGGAATTACGCCATATAAAATAGTTTCTACTTGTGAGGGGAGATACTGATCCGGATGTGTGTAATTAACAAACCTAAGTGTCTGTCTCAGTGCTGAGATACCGGCCTCGGTGGCATCGTGGTTAGGTCATCGGTCTACAGACTGGTAGGTACTGGGTTCGGATGCCAGTCGAGGCATGGCATTTTCAATCCAGATACCGACTCCAAAGTGTTCCGCAAGGTACTGGGTTCGGATGCCAGTCGAGGCATGGCATTTTCAATCCAGATACCGACTCCAAAGTGTTCCGCAAGTGAGTGTTCCGCAAGGCTCAATGGGTAGGTATAAACTACTTGCACCGACCAGTGATCCATAACTGGTTCAACAAAGGCCATGGTTTGTGCTATCCTGCCCGTGGGAAGCGCAAATAAAAATATCCTTTGCTGCTAATCGGAAAGAGTAGCCCATGTAGTGGTGACAGCGGGTTTCCTCTCAAAATCTATGTGGTCCTTAACCATATGTCTGACGCCATATAACCGTAAATAAAATGTGTTGAGAGCGTCGTTAAATAAAACATTTCTTTCTTTCTTTCTTTCTTTCTTTCTTTCTTTCTTTCCGTGCTGAGATAAGAGTGTTTATGTTTAATGTTTGGCACCAGGGAGGAAGGGCTGACCTGGTCAGAACACCTTAATTTGCATACTGTTTTCTTTGCTTGTATTATATACTGCTGTAGTTAGAAATAAAATCATTTTTCACTTGGTCTCTTTGGTTGTCAGATGGGTAGTAATCTTAGACCTTAACACAGTGTGGTATTAATTATTAAGACAAATACTGTTATCTATTCCCAATATATTAATGTACTTTTAGTTTTGAAACCAGCATGGGGTACAATAAAAATGGATGTGCGATTTTTGGCAAAACTTGGAATTGCTAATACAGACATTCTTAGATACCTCTAAATACCACATGACAATCCATTTTCTTAAAGGTAGATGAAATGTAAAGTGCCAAACGTTTTATACGTTTACTGTTTATGCTGTTTATAATATCAGTTCCGATAGAAAATGTTAACATTATCGGCAATGTGAATTGATTTGATCCAACAGAACCTTAATTACCCGTCTTCCTCCACATGTTATGGTAGTACTAAACCAAATAACTTCCGGCTGGACCAAAGTAGGAGGTGCACCGAACTTTTGACAGAGAAGTTAACACCACAAGTGCTGTGATTGATGATGAATGTGTGTGTTGGTTGTAGAAATAAATTAGTTTCATCTGGGCAAAACAAACAATGTATGCACTTTTATTTCGTCTAGTACCACTGTGTCAAGTAGCCTTGTGCTTGAAACAAGTATGGGGTACCTGTAAAAAAAAAAAGTACCCAAATTGTGTGCAAAACTAGGGGTGTTGTAAAAACATCTGGTTATACCGAAAATGAGCCGCGAAAGGTACTATTTTCTTCAGTTAATACTCTGAGGTATGGGTAGTAGTACTGATATTTATGGGTCACAGTTTGATTGATATATTGCATACAGTGTTTTTAAAAACAGAAACGTTAACATGGTCGCCGATGGGATTTTATTTGGTATAGTACAACCTTACGGTGGCAGTGGAGTAAATCGATGTCATAAACCTATATGATAATTAGGAGATACACATACTCTGATTTCATTTTCGAGGTACGTTATCGTCGATTTAACACCGCTACATGTCATTTAGTAGTGTTAAAATAAAATCAGAGTATATTTCAACCATGATTAAAACGTATTCTAAGTCAGAACTATTTTTAATACGCGGAGGGAATAGGAGTGAACAGGTAGGATAGTCCCACTTTGTTTATGTGGATAATGTCGAAATGTTAACACATGTTGACAGTATAAAAACATAATAAATAAATACATACGAGCGTGCTTGAACATTAAATTGATATAAGCAAGTTAATTCCCGACATCTGACCTGACAGTCATTTGTGGGCATATATACATACACACACATACATACATACATACATACATACATATATATATACAGACATACATACATACATACATACATACATACATACATACAATAGCTCAGAGCGCATCGTGGTTAGTCTGCAATTTGCGGGCGATTCGGTGCCACAGGTTCGAGTCCCAGCAACGTCATGGGACAATTTGTGAGGCCAGAAAGGATTTAATTATCCCCTGTTCCAGTGCGTTAATATCTACGTATGTAACAGTCAACCTCGACATGCATACAATATATAGATATTCATACATAAATAAATACATACATACATACATGACGTCAGACTAGGGGAGAACAGGTTCTGTTCATGCGTATTGATGTTCTCTAACATCAAAAACAGACGACTTAGTGTTATTGGCCCAAGAGCTGAGACCCATATTGTCTGTATTACCATGTTGTTAACTTGTGAAAAATGTTTCATGTTTGAAATAACAATAAGAACCTACCTGACCAACTTGTGACTTGTGTTATTCATTTAACATTCCTGTAAAACAACACAACGGAAAACCTGCACTGTGTTCATTCTATTTCTTACACACCCGTTGGTGAGAACACCATGCGTTATTTTTGGTTACACATGGTTGTGAACACATGTATGTGTGGTAGCAATTTCAAGACATACGACTGGCTGCTCCTAGGTGATGATCAATCAGGTCACCAATGCAATACAACCAATGAATCAATACACGATGGAAATCTATTAGACTGTGGTGTATAGTTAACCTGACATTCATGTGTTTGTGACGCGTAAGTCAGCTACAAGTGCAACGGCTGTAAATAACTTTTAGTCGAAAAAGGTGTTAAAATTTGCTTAAAACCTGGTTTTTGAGGATATGTAAGAAATAGAATAATACATTCGTGCCCATTAGATACAATTTATCTCACAACTCGCTTTCGCTCGTCAGATACATTTTAAAACAACTCGTTGTGAGATAAATGGTATCTAACGGCCATTCATGTATTATTCTCTATGTATAGCACACGGGCACCATTTGATACCATTTCAACATGATACTGGTAGTTTCTATTTCACATTGTTTTAGAATGTACGCAGAGCCGGTTTAAGCATCCGCGTGGCCTGTAGCACACGTAATAGCGGCTCCCCATTCCCAGGATATATATTTTGCAACCCCCTCGGGGCGAGTGGGAAAAATGACCTGGGAAAAATAAATATACACATCACCGCGGGGCCCCCTGAAACGCGGACCCTCTAAAGCGCTGGGTACACAGCACGTCCTACGTGTGCTACTAGGATTAACCGGCTCTGAATGTACGAAGGAAATGCAAAGATTACAGCTCGTCCAGGGCCGTACCCTCCCTGAGAATCTCACTTTTTTATAATTCCAGAAAATAGCATACAAATCTCAAGGTTTAATTTGTATAGTGTTTCATTTGTTTATAAAAGTAGTGCCCCCCCCCCCCCCCTTTCCCGGATTTTGACTCTGTCGTCCGTATATATTCTCAACACTTGCTCGAGTGTCCTCTAGCGTTATTCTATTATATGTGTTATTCTCACATATAATAGAACAACGCTAGAGGACACTGGAGCTATCTCAACACTAATCGATTTTGACGCCAGACAATGGAAGTTAAATAACCGAAACGACTGTAGATGGGGAACCATTTCGATTATATTAAAGCAGCTATACATAAAACATATTAAACGATGGACAATGTTTACAATCGGCTGAGATGTGCTAAATAAAACCGATAAAGCAGCCGCGGGTGGTGTGGGGGTTGTGGGTGGTTGGTGGAGGTGGGGTGGTCACTGGTGCCACGGACCCCCAATTTCATTTTCATTTCAACTTACTTTCGTGCATATTATATCCAAGTAATGTTTAAGCACGCTGTCCTGGGCACGTACGCACACACATACTCATATACCACAGCTATCTGGGCTGTCTGTCCAGGACAGTGGGTTAGTTGTTAGTGGTTTGTGAGAGAGAGAGAGAGAGAGAGAGAGAGAGAGAGAGAGAGAGAGAGAGAGAGAGAGAGAGAGAGAGAGAGAGAGAGAGAGAGAGAGAGAGAGAGAGCAGAGGTGTAGTGGTCTTACGCCTACCCATTGAGTCGTACAAACTCGCTCTGTATGGGAGTCGGTACCGGGCTGTGAACCCTGTACCCACCAGACTTATGTCCGATGGCTTAACCATGGAACCACTGAGGCCGGTGGCCACCACCCCCCCCCCCCCCCCCCCAATAACACCTGTCCCCCAGCACGACATTTTACATTTTTCTGTTGCCAAAAAACATGACTCCTAGACAGTGTGGTTGCCCAACCCGAATGTGGGTACCCCCAATATAAAATCCTGTTACCAGCCTCGGTGGTGTCGTGGTTAGGCCATGGAACATAAGTCTGATAGGTACAGGGTTCGCAGCCCGGTACCGGTTCCCAGCCAGAGCGAGTTTCAACGATTCAATGGGTAGGTGTAAAACCACTACACCATCTTCTCTCTCACTAATCACTAACAAACTAACAACTGACCCACTGTCCTGTACAGACAGCCCAGATAAGTGAGGTATGTGTCCAGGACAGCATGCTTGAACCTTATTTGGATATAAGCACGACAATAAGTTGAAATGAATGCAAGGAGGTGCTGAAGGTGACATTGGCGAAAGTTTCGGGAACACGTATAATACACACACTACAGGAAGACAGCCGACAGCGCCCCCTTTCAATAATGTTCCGCTTAAATAATTATGTAGCTGCTGACGGGTTTCTTTCTGCAGTGTGTGTATTAGTGGTTACTATTTGAAATATTTGTTATCAGCTAACTCGAAAATGACTAATGTAAAGGTAGTTAGCGTTATTATTATATTGTATTGGAGCGGGAATATTTGCCTTTCCGTGTGGTAGGCAGCCATTCCGTGTTTTCGCTATACAGTTATCTCTGGCTGAGAGAGCGATCCTAACCGTCCAAATGTCCGTCTAGCTCTCGAACGGCGGAGTACTCAGGAGCTGTACAGCGTAGCACGCATGAGTGTGACATCGACTGGTACTAATCGAACACCTAAAAACTCCGACCAGGGGTCTATTTCACTAAACATCGTAAGTTTACGTCTGCTACTAGCAGTTATACCGGTCGTGCGTTTACACGTGTTTGGCATCAATTTTACGCAGAAAATGTCATCATTACGGAAGATGGATTATTTTAAAGACAAAAGAAAATGAAATATGTGTATTTCTAACTATATTTGTTGTACTATAATAGTAATAAGAATTGTGGTTTAGTCGTAGATTTACGTTTACGTGCAAAACTAGGCCCGTGGCTATTACTGACGTTAGTAATTTGGCAAAACCATTTGTGTTAAGCATCTACATTGTAGATTACATTACTGTCTGTGTTTGTCTCTAAAACGATATTCAGCAGGCGGTGAAATCGAGACGCACTTTGTCGTGTCAGCTATCCCAGTGGACTTCCGATACCTTGACGCAGAAGGAAGGAAATGGTTTATTTAAAGGCATACTGCCACAGACCATTGACCTATCTGACGGATCAATAAAGTATTACCTGAAAATACACATATACATTTGATTTGTCCCTAAAAGTACTTAATTCATCCATCTACATATAACCAACATATCCCAAGTTTGTTAATGATATTTTGTAAAAAATAATTGAATTATAGCAATAGTCCATAATTCAAAAACTAAAATAGCCGAAACACCACAGCATCGTAGAGGTCTAAAATTAACGAGCTACTCTCGATTCACTAAATCAAAACCTATATTAGCTCGGCATTTACCTTTCGACCGACCGTTCAAAATTCCCTCAATCAAAATTGCGCACCCTTTTCTCTTTGGCATTAACTGCTCCATTCAAATTCCATAGCACCACCACCACCCCCACCCGCCTGCTACCTTTCCTGTCATGGACGGAGGAGCAGGCCAAGGCCGGCTCTTGTGCCCACGACAGACGTGCGCTACAACAGCTTGTTTTGAATGTGCACGTAAAACACTATGACATGACATGACATAGTCGAAAGGGTTGACATGGATTTCCCTCCATCGTGGTTCAGTTTAGGTGATACACTGGAGAGGGTTGGTATCACAAGTTACTGTAATTTTCATTTGATGTCCAATCTTAGAGAAATAAGGTCCTTAAATCTATGACAATATGCCTTTAACGACGCACTCAATACATTTTATTCCCAGTTAGCAGCAATGGATCTTTTCTATGCACCATCCCACAAACAGGATAGTACATACCACGGCCTTTGTTACACCATTTGTGGAGCACTGGCTGGAACGAGAAATAGCCCAATGGGCCCATCGACGGGACTCGATCCTAGATCGATCGCGTATCAGCCGAGCGCTGTAAAGCTGAGATTCCTTTTGTCCGGTTGCGTTTGGGGCTCCGTTTGCGGTGCGGTGCGGTTTAATCAAGCCAGTTTGTTCCAGGTGAGAGTGATTCCATTAGTGCGGTCCGTTTGCGTTTAGTTATCCGAAACCGCATGCGCTTATTTCAATCGCTCCCTGGGGCGATTCATCCGTTTCGCCGTGCGGTAATTTTAGGGGAATCCCATGTGTAATTTTCCCCCACGTGTAGATTAGCACCAAAAGGCTGTATAAACGCATACTTTGCCGTCAAATGGATTCACTCAAAACGTGTTGTAAACGCAACCGCAAACGGAGTCGTAAACGGAGCCGCAAACGCAACCGGACAAACGACCGATCTACGTCCCGCTACTGACGCAGAAGGAAAAGAGACCGACTGCACGGCACTGTTTGTTTGGGTTTCACCGGTACTGGAAGCCTATTTAACCCAAGTTAAAACTGAAAGCACTCCCATACACATAATTATTACTCCAGAGATTTAGGTTAGTGATCAGAAATTGCCGTTTTAAATTACTACGCTTTGCGTTCATTGATTTCTTTCACAGTCACGTATCTTAAAGGGACAGATCCTAGTGTTTTAAAAAAAAACAACTAAGTTATATTTTTAACCTAGACCCTAATTTTAACCCGTAAAAATGGACACTAAGTTTAGTTAATTTACCAACAAATTTACTAACAAATTTGGATACAACAGAGTGAAACAAAAGTCTGTGACGTTGAAATACCCTTATAAAAATAGACTATAACTGAGATTCCTTTTGTCCGGTTGTGTTTGCGGCTCTGTTTGCGGTGCGGTGCGGTTTAATCAAGCCAGCTTGTTCCAGTGAGAGTGATTCCATTAGTGCTGTCCGTTTGCGTTTAGTTATCCGAAACCGCATGCGCTTATTTGAATCGCTCCGTGGGGCGATTCATCCGTGTTGCCGTGCGGTAATTGTTGACGCCATGATGACTTTCTGCCAAAAAGCTGTATAAACGCATACTTTGCCGTCAAATGGATTCACTCAAAACGTATTGTAAACGCAACAGCAAACGGAGTCGTAAACAGAGCCGCAAACGCAAACTGACAAAAGGAATCTAAGCTTAAAACGCGACTCCATGTTACTTCTCAGACGCACGTGGGTTTTAAAAAATACGAAAAATGCATTTTGTGGCGTTAGAAACACCAGGATGACCAGAAACACTTCGGTTGTACCGAAATGGATAATCTAAACTAATATTTGATTTCAGTGATCATAAACGACATTAATAGTGAACAATATACCTTAGGGTTTAAAAACAAGGATCGGTCCCTTTAAAAGGGACTGTCCTGAGTTTGTAGCATCTACTTCATAATATAATATGTTTTTTTCCGGTACGAAATCATTGGATTGGTGAAATGCTTTTTAAGCAACTACAAACAGTAGGATAACAACAAACTAGGGCCTCGTTCCACAAAAGTCCAGTAGCCGATGATAAGATAAAAATCAATGTGCTCTAGAGGCGTCGTTAAATAAAACAAACTTTATGTTCCACAAAACCATCTTAGTCCAGCATTTTACACTTAAGGTTTTAAAGTTTTGTTTTGTTTAACGACACCACTAGAGCACATTGGTGTATTAATCATCGGCTATTGGATGTCAAACATTTGGTAATTTCGACATATAGTCTCAAAGAGGAAACCCGCTACATTGTTCCATTAGCAGAAAGGGATATTTTATATGCACCATCCCAAAAACAGGATAACACATACCACGGCCTTTGATATATCAGTCGTGGTGCACTGAATGGAGCGAGAGATAGCCCAATGGGCCCACCGACGGGGATCAATCCACTTTTACACAAAAAGTTAGTATCCTTCTTAGAAAATGACCAAATCGTTATCATCTACGTTAGTATCTTACAACTGTCTCGTACCTATTGTAAATTTTCACAGTAATCTACGACGATAGTAAGCTACGCCACGTATCGTAATGTGATCGTAGCAAAAAAAAAAAAAAATAATAATAAGGTCGGGATGGTAGGAATTTTACGACGATAGTAGTGCTAAGATCGCTTTGTGGAACGGGGCCCTGGTCCGGAGTTGAAGCATGGAAGGGGAGGGGCGGAAGGCCTGTGATCCCTTAATGAGGACGAAAATACGATGTTTGTTTTACTACTCTATATAAATAATAATAATGTAAATAAAGATACAGATATGGCTTACGCCCCCCAACTAGAGACTGCCCTTCCACGTAACTCCAGATAACGTTCTTTCTATCCTGATAACAGCTTGTTTATACAGATAGTGATATTTTAAACAGGACAATTTAGTCATCACAAACAGTCTGTTTACATGTAAACATGTTACAATTAGAGCTGGGCTGTATACCGTATATACCGTTGGGAATCGGTATCATGTCAATACTGATTTACCGTACCGAGCAAATTTCCAAATACCGAAATTTTGGTATTGAATTTTTTTCCCCGCCATATAGTAATGCAACTAACAATATATCTGACGAACGTAAAATAGCTGAAAAGAAGAGAGATGAGGTTCTTGTGTATAGAATTTAATTTTATTTAGATGAAATTAGCGGTTGAGACTAACCTCGGCCACGTATTTAAGGCTGAGTATACCGAAAATACCTCTCGATATCAGTATTGCGTCAATACCGAATACCACACCGATACCGAGGTAAATCACCCCCAAAATACCCATACCGATACCGAACCTGAAATTTCAATACCGCCCAGCTCTAATTACAATGGAAGTATATTCATGGCAGTCCCTTAAATCGACCGGAAAAGACAATCATGATTAACACAAAAAGAAAGA
>NC_054700.1:29761331-29866331 GCF_016097555.1 Gigantopelta aegis
AGGGAGCCGGGGGGGGGGGGAGGCATTTGTCCCCCACTTTTCTTGATCCAGTAGCAGCATTTCTGGTTTATATATAAATAGAGGTCATTACCAGGGTGTTTTTCGGTATCGTCGTTATCATATATTAGGAATACAAATTGTATTATGCCAGCCTCTGGCACATATTTGGAATCGCCATAGCGCCAGCCTTCTTCTAGAAAATTCGCCTCCTGGTAACGTCGCTTTTTGTAGCGCCAGCCTTCTTCTAGAACATTCGCCTCCTGGTAACCTCGCTTTTTGTAGCGCCAGCCTTCTTCTAGAACATTCGCCTCCTGGTAACGTCGCTTTTTGTAGCGCCAGCCTTCTTCTAGAACATTCGCCTCCTGGTAACGTCGCTTTTTGTAGCGCCAGCCTTCTTCTAGAACATTCGCCTCCTGGTAACCTCGCTTTTTGTAGCGCCAGCCTTCTTCTAGAACATTCGCCTCCTGGTAACCTCGCGTTTTGGGCTTAGTCGGACTTTTATGTCTATTTCTTTGTAAAGAGTGCGACGCACTTCAGTTTGTCAACCCGTTTAAATTGCTCAAATCACCTTAAAACGTTTTTGGCTGAGCACTCTTAATTTTAACTTTGGACTTAATTTGTTTGCCAGACATGGTAGATTGAATCAGCTCTCTCATTTTGGCCTTAGGTCTTTCACCTAACTTACCATAGTTTAACACCCAATAGCCGATGTATTTTTCGTGCTGGGGTGTCGTTAAACATCCATTCATTCATTCACCTAACTACAAAAGTAAAGCAAAGTTTGTTTGCCACTAGAGCACATTGATTTTTTTATCTTATCATCAGCTATTGGACGTCAAGCATATGGCCATTCTGACACTGTTTTTTTTTAAAAGGAAACCCGCTGTCGCCACATAGGCTACTCTTTTACGGCAGGCAGCAAGGGATCTTTTATTTGCGTTTCCCACAGGCAGGATAGCACAAACCATGGCCTTTGTTGAACCAGTTATGGAACACTGGTCGGTGCAAGTGGTTTACACCTACCCATTGAGCCTTGCGGAGCACTCACTCAGGGTTTGGAGTCGGTATCTGGATTAAAAATCCCTTGTCTCGACTGGGATCCGAACCCAGTACCTACCAGCATGTAGACCGATGGCCTAACCACGACGCCACCGAGGCCGGTACCTAACTACTAAATTCTTATTCCAAATTCCGCCCCTCTCCCCATCCTGGCTCGGACTTAATCACTGGTGATGTCAGAGGTTAAGCCCGGGACAGGCGTGTTCGAAACCTTAGTGGTATATGAACATGTAAAAAGATTTCAGTCAGTCAGTCTTTCGTCTGTAGAAAGACCGTCACACCCTGGACTGTTTTAATAAATTGTGCAGAAAATTGTTCCGGGAAGGGTGTTTAAACTGTGGCGAGCGAAATTTTAGGGGGTCTGTCATGCTACTCCGGAAAATAAATAAATAAAAAAAAAGTGTTTACTTGGAGCGGCGGGTGGAACCCCTAATTCGCCAACCCCCTGCACATGCTCCTGCAACCCACACAAAGACAAAACGTAAAATAAAATATAAAGTGAATATTTGTTCCAGCCAGTGCACCACGCCTGGTACATCAATGGCCGTGATATGTGCTGTCCTGTCTGTGGGATGGTGCATACAAACGATCTCTTGCTACTAATGGAAAAATGTAGCGGGTTTTCTCTCTAAGACTACATCTCGCAATTACCGAATGTTTGACATCCAATAGCCGATGATTAATAAATCAATGTACTCTAGTGATGTCGTTAAACAAAATAATTTTTTTTCGAATATTTGTTTACGGAATTACCTCTAAACTAATATATTGGTTTTGTGATTTTTGTTTACTCAATAATTCTTTATTATCAGGTGGCGTTTATAATTGCTTGCATCGTCGACGACGGTACGACGTTGGTGACGCGAGCAGGCCGAGTTCGGTCGGACTGTCGAGGTAAGGGCGTGTACGGCCAGATAAAACAACTTGTCCGCAAACAGATAGCCCTCCAAGGACGAGTGGAACACGAAACGTTCACCACCAGCGACATCAACTACGGCAAACACAATAACAAATTCAAAAAAATCTTTACGGAGAGATTTTCTAAGGTACTTAATTTTGAAATAAAGGGGCGGAGTGTACTTATTTTGAAGGGGGTCAGCTCTATGTTCCGTCAGCTCTATGTTCTCTCAGGATTAGGGTTAGGGTTCCTCAGCTCTATGTTCACTCAGGATTAGGGTTAGGGTTCCTCAGCTCTATGTTCACTCAGCTGTATGTTCCTTCAGGGTTAGGGTTAGGGTTCCTCAGCTCTATGTTCCGTCAGATCTATATTCACTCAGTGTTAGGGTTAGGGTTCCTCAGCTCTATGTTCCGTCAGATCTATGTTCACTCAGGGTTAGGGTTAGGGTTCCTCAGCTCTATGTTCCGTCAGGTCTATGTTCACTCAGGGTTAGGGTTAGGGTTAGGGTTAGGGTTCCTCAGCTCTATGTTCTCTCAGGGTTAGGGTTCCTCAGCTCTATGTTCCATCAGGGTTATGGTTAGGGTTCCTCAGCTCTATGTTCTCTCAGGGTTAGGGTTCCTCAGCTCTATGTTCCATCAGGGTTATGGTTAGGGTTCCTCAGCTATATGTTTCCTCATCTCTATGTTCCCTCAGCTCTGTGTTTCCTCAGGGTTAGGATTAGGAACAAGAAATTCTCTGCTGCCAGTGACTTGGAAGAAAGCAAAATTAAATTTACATTTCGTTACAGTTCAGTCTTAAAACCATAGCCGTACGTGTTCCCCTTTTTATAGTGGGCATGCTGATATTTACTCGAATTAAATGAAACTGCCCGAATCTGAATGATGACGTTTGTTCATATTGATATTAGCATTACTGTCAGTGAGCTAAACAGAGTTGCGAACAAATCACTGTGTATTTTTACATGGATTACAACTAATGTGGATGGAAATACATGGTGAAAAGGTTTCAGGTCAGCTTATTTTGCCCGAATGCCTCTATCGTTTTTCCTGTCTGTGGGATGGTGCATATAAAAGATCCCTTACTACTAATACAAAATGGTAGCGGGTTTCCTCCCTAAGACTATGTCAAAATTACCAAATGTTTGACATCCAATAGCCGATGATTAATAAATCAATGTGCTCTAGTGGTGTCGTTAAACGAAACAAACTGTTTAACTTTATCGCTTTTGCCTGAATTTGAAGAGTTGCCACACCCTACCCCCTATCTCGTAGGATTATGCTTAAAACAAAATGCATGCATGCAAAGGGTTTCCTTTCCAAATATCTATCTATCTTGAGAAGATATTCCATGGTGGACGGCGGATTATCGGAAGTATGTTTTGAAAATAGTGTATCAGAAGATGGAAATTGTCACTTATCTTCCTTCGCCGCTTTACTAATGAAAACCACATCAACAACTGTAGTCTGACGAACTCGTGTCTGCACCACCGAGAGAATCGTTAACGGCCTTGATGTATCGTAAATACTTTCGACTACAGTTTGTAATGGCAGGGTCGTATCGAGCGGGGGTGGGCAGGGAACAGTTTGTAGTGGCAGGGACGTATCGAGCGAGATGGTCAGAGAACAGGTTGCAATGTCAAGGCCGTATTTAGCGTGCGTGGGCAGATATGTAAAGTTAGAGCCGTATCGAGCGGGGGTGGTAAAAGAACAGTTTGTAATGGCAGGGCCGTATTTAGCGGGGGTGGTCAAAGAACAGTTTGCAATATCAGGGCCGTATCGAGCGAGGGTGGTCAAAGAACAGTTTGTAATGGCAGGGCCGTATTTAGCGGGGGTGGTCAAAGAACAGTTTGCAATGTCAGGGCCGTATCGAGCGGGGGTGGCCAGAGAACAGTTTGTAATGACATGGCCGTATCGAGTGAGGGTGGTCAGAGAACAGTTTGTAATGGCAGGGCCGTATCGAGTGGGGGTGGTCAGAGAACAGTTTGTAATGGCAGGGCCGTATCGAGCGGGGGTGGTCAAAGAACAGTTTGTAATGTCAGGGCGGTATTTTTGGGGGGTTCTCAGAGAATAGTTTGTAATGTCAGGGCCGTATCGTGCAGGGGTGGTCGGTCAGGGTTAGGGCTAGGGTTCCTCAGCTCTATGTTCCGTCAGATCTATGTTCACTCAGGGTTAGGGTTAGGGTTCCTCAGCTCTATGTTCTCTCAGGGTTAGGGTTAGGGTTCCTCAGCTCTATGTTCCATCAGGGTTATGGTTAGGGTTCCTCAGCTCTATGTTCCATCAGGGTTATGGTTAGGGTTCCTCAGCTCTATGTTCCGTCAGATCTATGTTCACTCAGGGTTAGGGTTAGGGTTCCTCAGCTCTATGTTCTCTCAGGGTTAGGGTTAGGGTTCCTCAGCTCTATGTTCTCTCAGGGTTAGGGCTAGGGTTCCTCAGCTCTATGTTCCCTCAGGGTTAGGGCTAGGGTTCCTCAGCTCTATGTTCTCTCAGGGTTAGGGTTAGGGTTCCTCAGCTCTATGTTCTCTCAGGGTTAGGGTTAGGGTTCCTCAGCTCTATGTTCCATCAGGGTTATGGTTAGGGTTCCTCAGTTATATGTTGCCTCAGCTCTATGTTCCCTCAGCTCTATGTTCCCTCAGCTCTATGTTTCCTCAGGGTTAGGATTAAAGAACAAGAAATTCTCTGCTGCCAGTGACTTGGAAGGAAGTAAAATTAAATTTACATTTCGTTACAGTTCAGTCTTAAAACCATAGCCGTACGTGTTCCCCTTTTTATAGTGGGCATGCTGATATTTAATCGAATTAAATGAAACTGCCCGAATCTGAATGATGACGTTTGTTCATATTGATATTAGCATTACTGTCAGTCACCTAAACAGAGTTGCGAACAAATCACTGTGCATTTTTACATGGATTACAAATAATGTGGATGGAAATACATGGTGAAAAGGTTTCAGGTCAGCTCATTTTGCCCGAATGCCTCTATCGTTTTTCCTGTCTGTGGGATGGTGCATATAAAAGATCCCTTACTACTAATACAAAATGGTAGCGGGTTTCCTCCCTAAGACTATGTCAAAATTACCAAATGTTTGACATCCAATAGCCGATGATTAATAAATCAATGTGCTCTAGTGGTGTCGTTAAACAAAACAAACTGTTTAACTATATCGTTTCTGCCTGAATGTAAGGAGTTGCCACACCCTACCCCCTATCTCGTAGGATTATGCTTAAAACAAAATACATGCATGCAAAGGGTTTCCTTTCCAAATATCTATTTATCTTGATAAAAATTCCATGGTGGACGGCGGATTATCGGAGACATGTTTTGAAAATAGTGTATCAGAAGATGGAAATTGTCACTTATCTTCCTTCGCCGCTTTACTAATGAAAACCACATCCACAACTGTAGTCTGACGAACTCGTGTCTGCAACACCGAGAGAATCGTTAACGGTCTTGATGTATCGTAAATACCCTCGTCTACAGTTTGTAATGGCAGGGTCGTATCGAGAGAGGGTGGGAAGGGAACAGTTTATAATGGCAGAGCCGTATCGAGTGGGGTGGTCAGGAAACAGGTTGTAATGTCAGGCCCATATCGAGCGGGGGTGGGAAGGAAACAGTTTGTAATGTCAGGGCCGTATCGAGCGGGGGTGGTCAGAGGATAGTTTGTAATGTCAGGGCCGTATCGAGCGGGGGTGGTCAGAGAACATTTTGTAATGTCAGGGCCGTATCGATCGGGGGTGGTCAGAGAACTGTTTGTGATGTCAGGGCCGTATCGAGCGTGGATGGTCAGAGAACAGTTTGTAATGTCAGGGCCGTATCGAGCGGGGGTGGTCAGAGGATAGTTTGTAATGTCAGGGCCGTATCGAGCGGGGGTGGTCAGAGAACATTTTGTAATGTCAGGGCCGTATCGATCGGGGGTGGTCAGAGAACTGTTTGTGATGTCAGGGCCGTATCGAGCGTGGATGGTCAGAGAACAGTTTGTAATGTCAGGGCCGTATCGAGCGGGCGGGGACAGAGAACAGTTTGTAATGGTAGGGCCGTACCGAGTGGGATGGTCAGGGAACAGTTTGTAATGAGAAGGCCGTATCGAGCGGGCGTGGACAGAGAACAGTTTGTAATGAGAGGGCCATATCGAGCGGGCGTGGACAAAGAAGTTTGTAATGAGAGGGCCATATCGAGCGGGCGTGGACAGAAAAGTTTGTAATAAGAGGGCCGTATCGAGCGGGCGTGGACAGAGAACAGTTTGTAATGGCAGGGCCGTATCGAGCTGGGGTGGGCAAAGAACAGTTTGTAAAATCAGAGCCGTATCGAGCGGGATTGATCAGAGAAC
Source organism: Gigantopelta aegis (assembly GCF_016097555.1). NCBI lineage: Eukaryota > Metazoa > Mollusca > Gastropoda > Neomphalida > Peltospiridae > Gigantopelta > Gigantopelta aegis. The sequence goes on from NC_054700.1 coordinate 29,767,612, forward strand.
AGTTTGTAATGTCAGGGCCGTATCGAGCGGGGATGATCAGAGAACAGTTTGTAATACCAGGGCCGTATCGAGCGGGGGTGGTGAGGAAACAATTTGTAATGGCAGGGCCGTATCGAGCGGGTGTGATCAGAGAACAGTTTGTAATATCAGGGCCGTATCGAGCGGGGGTGGTGAGGAAACAATTTGTAATGGCAAGGCCATATCGAGCGGGTGTGTGCAGGGAACAGTTTGTAATGACAGGGCCGTATCGAGCGGGGGTGGTCAGGAAACAGTTTGTAATATCAGGGCCGTATCGAGCAGGGGTGGTCAGAGAACAGTTTATAATGGCAGGGCCGTATCGAGCGGGGGTGGACAGGGAATAGTTTGTAATGGCAGGGCCGTATCGAGCGGGGGTGGACTACTACCCTCCCAATGTTGATGATCCATTTTAAATGACTAAAAAATCCCAATTATTTGATGTTTTAATGATTAAAACATTGTTGGCGATTACATATTTTTGTTTCGCTAAACTTCATATTATTTACATAATTTTCTTAAAGTGTGTTTTAGCAACTCTAACGTGTTTCTGTCCATCCTGGACCCATATTCACAAAACATCGTAAGCCTGGTTTTACACGTAAACGTAAATCTACGACTGAAGAGCTATTCACGAAACAACGAAAACGTAAGTTACGTGTAAAGTTGGACGTAAATATAAGAGTGCCTCAGGTTGTAACTAACGCTGCACGTAAGTTGTGTACATATAATAAATCAAGCACGATCGCCGTTATTTACTATTATTATGGAAACTAGCAGCATTTCCAATAAATGAAGCAGTTTGCTATGGCGAACGCCCACGGATTGAACATATTTTTGTTGGTGATCGAACGGATGTTTTCGACTCGGCCAATTCTCCTGAGTTATCTTTTCCTTTTTAAGAAATGTCCTCAAGTTCGTACCAAAACGCGGATCCCCACCAATACCAAAATGCCATGGTTCACTAGTCGCGATGTTATTGTTAGCAGACGACAAACAAAATTGCGTTTTGCGCATTTGTTATTTACCCGGTAGCCATCGTTTGTAATGTGTTTTTATTAATTACTCCAGTGAGAGTGTTAAATCGTAGATTTACGTCCAACTAAGTTACGTTTACATTTACGACCGTCTTTGAGAATAAGGTGCTTCTTGCACGTAAACGTAAATCTACGGCAGCTGTAAATGCTAGTCGTAGACGTAAATTTACACCTTTTTGTGAATATGGATCCTGGTCTCTGTAGTAGCTAAGTCAATTTCATGAGACCCACCCCCACCCCCCACCCACACACACACACACCACATCAGGACCCATATTCACAAAATATCGTAAGCCTGGTTTTACACGTAAACGTAAATCTACGACTGAAGAGCTATTCACGAAACAACGAAAACGTAAGTTACGTGTAAAGTTGGACGTAAATATAAGAGTGCCTCAGGTTGCAACTAACGCTGTACGTAAGTTGTGTACATATAATCAATCAAGCACGATCGCCGTTATTTACTATTATTTACGGAAACCAGCAGCATTTCCAATAAATGAAGCAGTTTGCTATGGCGAACGCCCACGGATTGAACATATTTTTGTTCGTGATCGGACGGATGTTTTCGACTTGGCCAATTTCTCCTGAGTTATCTTTTCCTTTTTAAGAAATGTCCTCAAGTTCGTACCAAAACGCGGATCTCCACCAATACCAAAATGCCATGGTTCACTGTTCGCAATGTTATTGTTAGCAGACGACAAACAAAATTGCGTTTTGCGCGTTTGTTATTTACCCGGTAGCCATCGTTTGTAATGTGTTTTTATTAATTACTCCAGTGATAATGTTAAATCGTAGATTTACGTCCAACTAAGTTACGTTTATATTTACGACCATCTTTGAGAATAAGGTGCTTCTTGCACGTAAACGTAAATCTACGGCACACGTAAGTGCTAGTCGTAGACGTAAATTTACACTTTTTTTGTGAATATGGGTCCAGTGGGCCTACAAATCTCGTAACTTCGGGTCTGCTCATATAAATATTAAAAATACACTGAGATTGATTTTGTTTGTTCGTTTACTAAACTATACGTTAACTTTCAGACTGTCAGTTCTTACAAGTTCCAGATCAGTGATGTCTGCCAACTTCACCTCGATTCGAGTCCGGGCTTACAACTTCTTGACCACGTGGCATTCGAGAATCTGTTTTCATCTCCAGCAACTTGCAAGTACCTATTTCCGCACAACACGATTGTCGTTGACTGGGTACCGTTAAAACTGCTCTCTACAAATATCTCCCACATTTTGTCGTCCACGTCACTGGCGCTGGCGAGCCTGTCTGCCGACTGTCTGTGGAATGACGTCATCTATTCGCTTCTGACAATAGGGTCATACTACATGTGTTCTAGTTGCATCGCATATCAGCTAGACGTGTTTGGCAGTGACGTCATATATTTACGACACCACCTGATGGCCCACGTGGAGAACATTGTCAGACTGACAGCCAATGAAAACTGTGGAACTGTCTGGCTGGAGATCTATACCAGTGCAGACGTAGATCGTTCGCTGATCAGGTCCGTGTTGTGTGAATTCTGCCGGCCCCAGTCCATCAACACGACCACCATTATGCATGTCCTTGAAAAACCACTGAAACCTTCTAACGTGAAAACGTTTACCACATGCTAGGGCTGGGAAGGAACACACAAGTTCAAGTTACAAACAGCATGCAATAATGCCATGTTGTAGGTTTTGTGTATGTGTATGTGTATGTGTGTGTGTATGTGTGTGTGTGTGTGTGTGTGTGTGTGAGAGAGAGAGAGAGAGAGAGAGAGAGAGAGAGAGAGAGAGAGAGAGAGAGAGAGAGAGAGAGAGAGAGAGTATGTATGCGTGTGTACGTGTGTGTGTGCGTGCGTGCGTGTGTGTGTGTGTGTGGTTTTTGACGAAATTCGTATCGGTAACGAACTAATGGAATATGTAGACGTCAGTATAGGATTATAGTATATAGGGCTTTTTAAAACTTTTTTTCTATTTTAAATTTGTTTTACAAAAGGACGGTTGTAAGTAAAATATTCTTTAAATCCTCTAAATTTATGTAGTCTTAGATTACATGTAAAGTGCCACTGTTTTTTAAAAATATTCTATTTGGTATTTGATAGTCGATATTTTCTCAGAACAGTTTTGTTACATACTGTTATCAACATCCGTTAATGCTTATTACCAATGGAAAACATGTAGCGGGTTTTCTTAAAATATTAGAATTACCAAATGTTTGATATCATATTAGTAAATCAACGAACTCTAGTGGTGTCGTTAAATAAAACAAACTTTAACTTTTGAACGTATTTTACACGCCTCTCTGAACATAATTTAGATGGGACGTTCCGACAATTTAGGAACTAGTTTTGAAACTAGGTCTATTATTAGGAACTAAAGTTTGTTTTGTTTAACGACACCACTAAAGCACATTGATTTATTAATCATCGGCTACTGAATGTCAAACATTTGGTAATTTTGGCATATAATCTTAGAAAGTAAATCCACTAAATGTTTTCCATTAGTAGCAAGGGATCTATCATGTGCACCATCCCACAGACAGGGTAGCACATACCACGGCCTTTGGTATACCAGTCGTGGTACACTGGCTGGTACTAGAAATAACCCAATGGTCCCACCGGCGGGGATCGAACCCACACCGACTGCGCACAAAGCCAGCGCTATACCACTGGGCTACGTTCCGCCCCACCAAGGAACTACCCAGTGACTGCTTAGCCTGGGGGTGGACTTAGCTCACCCTGTTTAACAAAGAACAAGAACGAGACTAGGTCAGTAAAGATCTGTGCCTTTATTAGCAGAGTCCACACGTCTTTCTACACTGGGACCACGCGAAGTCTCGCTGTTTGGCGCATGCGCTAAATCTGCGATCCCTGGAAACGCAGTCCGATCGTCGGTCAGCACAGATGTAGCGGTGTCCTGCAATACAATCACGACCATGGTTGCCATGACAACAGTTTGTTTACATGACTGAAACATTACACTCAGTAGTAACAAAATATGACAAGTGGCCATCCCGGTCCGTTTATATACAAATTATAATGTGTACAGTAATTACAGAAACAATGTTATTAAACCTAGATGATATGACATGTACCTGTTACAGGAAGTGCCCCGGACCTGTGTTTACACACAGACTGATAGACCGTACCTGTTAGAGGAAGTGCGCCGGACCCGTGTTTACACACAGACTGGTAGACCGTACCTGTTAGAGGAAGTGCGCCGGACCCGTGTTTACACACAGACTGATAGACCGTACCTGTTAGAGGAAGTGCCCCGGACCCGTGTTTACACACAGACTGATAGACCGTACCTGTTAGAGGAAGTGCCCCGGACCCGTGTTTACACACAGACTGATAGACCGTACCTGTTAGAGGAAGTGCCCCGGACCCGTGTTTACACACAGACTGGTAGACCGTACCTGTTAGAGGAAGTGCCCCGGACCCGTGTTTACACACAGACTGCTAGACCGTACCTGTTAGAGGAAGTGCCCCGGACCCGTGTTTACACACAGACTGCTAGACCGTACCTGTTAGAGGAAGTGCCCCGGACCCGTGTTTACACACAGACTGGTAGACCGTACCTGTTAGAGGAAGTGCGCCGGACCCGTGTTTACACACAGACTGGTAGACCGTACCTGTTAGAGGAAGTGCGCCGGACCTGTGTTTACACACACAGACTGGTAGACGTACCTGTTAGAGGAAGTGCCCCGGACCCGTGTTTACACACAGACTGGTAGACCGTACCTGTTAGAGGAAGTGCGCCGGACCTGTGTTTACACACAGACTGGTAGACCGTACCTGTTAGAGGAAGTGCGCCGGACCTGTGTTTACACACACAGACTGGTAGACCGTACCTGTTAGAGGAAGTGCCCCGGACCCGTGTTTACACACAAACTGGTAGACCGTACCTGTTAGAGGAAGTGTCCCGGACCTGTGTTTACACACAGACTGGTAGACCGTACCTGTTAGAGGAAGTGCGCCGGACCTGTGTTTACACACACAGTAAACCATACCTGTTAGAGGAAGTGCCCCGGACCTGTGTTTACACACAAACCGGTAGACCGTACCTGTTAGAGGAAGTGCGCCGGACCTGTGTTTACACACAGACTGGTAGACCGTACCTGTTAGAGGAAGTGCGCCGGACCCGTGTTTACACACAGACTGGTAGACCGTACCTGTTACAGGAAGTGCCCCGGACCCGTGTTTACACACAGACTGGTAGACCGTACCTGTTACAGGAAGTGCCCCGGACCCGTATTTACACACAGACTGGTAGACCGTACCTGTTACAGGAAGTGCCCCGGGCCTGTATGTACACACAGACTGGTAGACCGTACCTGTTACAGGAAGTGCCCCGGACCCGTGTTTACACACAGACTGGTAGACCGTACCTGTTAAGAGGAAGTGCGCCGGACCTGTGTTTACATACTAACTGGTAGACCGTACCTGTTGGAGGAAGTGCGCCGGACCTGTGTTTACACACAGACTGGTAGACCGTACCTGTTAGAGGAGTGCGCCGGACCTGTGTTTACATACTAACTGGTAGACCGTACCTGTTAGAGGAAGTGCCCCGAGCCCCGGACCTGTGTTTACACACACAGACTGGTAGACCGTACCTGTTAGAGGAAGTGCCCCGGACCTGTGTTTACACACACAGTAAACCATACCTGTTAGAGGAAGTGCTCTGGACCTGTGTTTACACACAAACTGGTAAGGGGCTGCTGTACAAGACACGTCGATCCACCCCCTGTCTGTCTGGAGCACGCAGTCCTCATCTCCCCCGTAACTGTTCGGTTCACCTGGGGAAGAAATCAAGCAACAGTAGTTTATTTACTCTTCGCTCCGCCATTTGGGACAATTAGTGTACAGCAAAAAAACTGCCCGAACAAACTTATCCTTGTATCAGTGTGAAAATGTATTAACCATGACCTTGACTGAAAAAAAAGGTCAGGAAAGAACTGTTATTTGTTTACATCTCAACTCTTGTCTGTGAGTCATTGATTGTGACCTGGAAAACAAAGTTCGCGATCGTCATAAAATTAGCACGGCCTAAAGTATTATTTTTCAAAGATATAACTGTTATCGTATACAGTCGCATAACTGTAGAAGCTCCAATCTAGGTGAGGTTTAAACAGTGATGATGCGACTACAAAACCAATATAAACAAGACCATCCATATCCCTTCATTCCAACCGGCCTCAGTGGCATCGTGATTGAGCCATCGGGCATAAGGCTGGTAGGTACAGGGTTCGCAACCCGGTATCGGCTCCCACCCAAAGCAAGTTTGAACGTAAAGTTTGTTTTATTTAACGACGCCACTAGAGCACATTGATTTTTTTAATCTTATCATCGGTTATTGGACGTCAAACACATGGTCATTCTGACACTGTTTTTTTTTTTTTTAGAGGAAACCCACTGTCGTCACATAGGCTACTCTTTTACGACAGGCAGCAAGGGATTTTTTATTTGCGCTTCCCACAGGCAGGATAGCACAAACCATGGCCTTTGTTGAACCAGTTATGAATCACTGGTCGGTGCAAGTGGTTTACACCTACCCATTGAGCCTTGCGGAGCACTCACTCAGGGTTTGGAGTCGGTATCTGGATTAAAAATCCCATGCCTCGACTGGGATCCGAACCCAGTACCTACCAGCCTGTAGACCGATGGCCTAACCACGGCGCCACCGAGGCCGGTGAATTTGAACGATTCATGAGTAGGTGTAAGACCACCACACCCTTGTCTCTCTCACTAACCAATAACAGATAACAACTAACTCACTGTCCTGGACAGACGGCCCTGATAACTTAGCCCGGGACAGCGTGCTTGAACCTCAATTGGATATAAGCACGAAAATAAGTTGAACTGAACTGAACTGAACTATCCCTTCATTGGTACACATCTCTGGACTTGATGTATTTATGAGACAGATGGTCGAGCTGAAGGAATATAGATTTACTTGAATACATCAAGGGAGCGGGATGTAGCTCAAGCGGTAGCGTGTCCGCCTGTGAAGCGGTCGGTCATCGGATCGATCCTTCTCAGTAGACCCATTTGCAGTTTGGGCTATTTTCCGTTCCAACCAGTGATCCACAACTGGTTCGTCAAAGGCCGTGGTATGTGCTGTCCTGCCTGTGGGAAAGTACATATAAAAGATCCCTTGCTGCTTATCGGAAAGAGTAGCCTATGTGGCGGCAGCGGGTTTCCTCTAAAGAAATATGTCAGAATGACCATATGTTTGACGTCCTATAGCCGATGAAAAGATAAAAATCAATGTTCTCTAGAGGCGTCGTTAAATAAAACAAACTTTACTTTTTTTTGGAATAAATCAAGTGCTGTATTAGAAGGTGTCACGCTCTATTCCTGTGACCTATCTATGAGACAGATGCTGGGGCTGAAGGAATATAGATTGACTTGAATAAATCAAGTGTTGTATTACAAGGTGTCATGCTCTATACCTTTGACCTATCTATGAGACAGATGCTGTATCTGAAGTAATATAGATTGACTTGAGTAAATCAAGTGTTGTATTAAAAGATGCAAAGCCCTATACCTTTGGCCCAGTTAGTCCAATCGAGCGTCGATCCGTCTGTCCACACAAACGATCCTTCTTTTAGCACGTCAGTTAGTCCAATCCACATCCTTCCATCATTACGTCTAAATAAAGAAGATTTCATACTAGTAAACTAATGAACACTGTTAAAAAATTATATATAATGATATACTATCCTATATAGTGCCACACATAGCAGAGCGGAAGAGGTAACTCCACCTCCCACCACCACCCACCCCAAACAAGTGAAAAAAATCCTTTCAATTTAGATGTAACGTTTTGTCTAGCTGAAAACAAACCTAAACATTACTGTGCTGTGTTTCATGTCCCACTGTTCCCAGTGATGTTAGGATAGGCACGATCCTGCTCATTTCATTTTTCTACTGTCCCCAGTGAGTTTTTGAGTTATGATGAAGGAGTGATGTGCAGTGATATGGTGATGTGTGTGGGTTGTTACTTGAGAGTGATGACGAAGGAGTGATGTACAGTGATATGGTGATGTGCGGGTTGTTACTTGAGAGACGTGATGAAGGAGTGATGTGCAGTGATATGGTGATGTGTGCGGGTTGTTACTTGAGAAACGTGATGAAGGAGTGATGTGCAGTGATATGGTGATGTGTGCGGGTTGTTACTTGAGAGACGTGATGAAGGAGTGATGTGCAGTGATATGGTGATGTGTGCGGGTTGTTACTTGAGAGACACGATGAAGGAGTGATGTACAGTGATATGGTGATGTGTGCGGGTTGTTACTTGAGAGACGTGACGAAGGAGTGATGTGCAGTGATATGGTGATGTGTGCGGGTTGTTACTTGAGAGACGTGACGAAGGAGTGATGTGCAGTGATATGGTGATGTGTGCGGGTTGTTACTTGAGAGACGTGACGAAGGAGTGATGTGCAGTGATATGGTGATGTGTGCGGGTTGTTACTTGAGAAACGTGACGAAGGAGTGATGTACAGTGATATGGTGATGTGTGCGGGTTGTTACTTGAGAGACGTGACGAAGGAGTGATGTACAGTGATATGGTGATGTGTGCGGGTTGTTACTTGAGAGACGTGACGAAGGAGTGATGTGCAGTGATATGGTGATGTGTGCGGGTTGTTACTTGAGAGACGTGACGAAGGAGTGATGTGCAGTGATATGGTGATGTGTGCGGGTTGTTACTTGAGAGACGTGACGAAGGAGTGATGTGCAGTGATATGGTGATGTGTGCGGGTTGTTACTTGAGAGACGTGACGAAGGAGTGATGTGCAGTGATATGGTGATGTGTGCGGGTTGTTACTTGAGGAAGGAGTGATGTACAGTGATATGGTGATGTGTGCGGGTTGTTACTTGAGAGTCGTGACGAAGGAGTGATGTACAGTGATATGGTGATGTGTGCGGGTTGTTACTTGAGAGTCATGACGAAGGAGTGATGTACAGTGATATGGTGATGTGTGTGGGTTGTTACTTGAGAGACGTGATGAAGGAGTGATGTACAGTGATATGGTGATGTGTGCGGGTTGTTACTTGAGAGTCATGATGAAGGAGTGATGTACAGTGATATGGTGATGTGTGTGGGTTGTTACTGGAGAGTCATGATGAAGGAGTGATGTACAGTGATATGGTGATGTGTGCGGGTTGTTACTTGAGAGTCATGATGAAGGAGTGATGTACAGTGATATGGTGACGTGTGCGGGTTGTTACTTGAGAGACACGATGAAGGAGTGATGTACAGTGATATGGTGATGTGTGCGCGTTGTTACTTGAGAGACATGATGAAGGAGTGATGTACAGTGATATGATGACGTGTGCGGGTTGTTACTTGAGAGCCATGATGAAGGAGTGATGTACAGTGATATGGTGATGTGTGTGGGTTGTTACTTGAGAGACATGATGAAGGAGTGACGTACAGTGATATGGTGATGTGTGTATGTGTTGTTAGTGGATAGTCATGATGAAGGAGTGATGTACAGTGATATGGTGATGTGTGCGGGTTGTTACTTGAGAGCCATGATGAAGGAGTGATGTACAGTGATATGGTGGTGTGTGTGGGTTGTTACTTGAGAGCCATGATGAAGGAGTGATGTACAGTGATATGGTGATGTGTGCGCGTTGTTACTTGAGAGACATGATGAAGGAGTGATGTACAGTGATATGATGACGTGTGCGGGTTGTTACTTGAGAGCCATGATGAAGGAGTGATGTACAGTGATATGGTGATGTGTGTGGGTTGTTACTTGAGAGACATGATGAAGGAGTGACGTACAGTGATATGGTGATGTGTGTATGTGTTGTTAGTGGATAGTCATGATGAAGGAGTGATGTACAGTGATATGGTGATGTGTGCGGGTTGTGACTTGAGAGCCATGATGAAGGAGTGATGTACAGTGATATGGTGGTGTGTGTGGGTTGTTACTTGAGAGCCATGATGAAGGAGTGATGTACAGTGATATGGTGATGTGTGTGGGTTGTGACTTGAGAGTCATGACGAAGGAGTGATGTACAGTGATATGGTGACGTTTGCGGGTTGTTACTTGAGAGTCATGACGAAGGAGTGATGTACACTGATATGGTGACGTGTGCGGGTTGTTACTTGAGAGTCATGACGAAGGAGTGATGTACAGTGATATGGTGATGTGTGCGGGTTGTTACTTGAGAATCAAGACGAAGGAGTGATGGACAGTGATATGGTGACGTGTGCGGGTTGTTACTTGAGAGCCACGATGAAGGAGTGATGTACAGTGATATGGTGACGTGTGTGGGTTGTTACTTGAGAGCCACGATGAAGGAGTGATGTACAGTGATATGGTGACGTGTGCGGGTTGTTACTTGAGAGTCACGACGAAGGAGTGATGTACAGTGATATGGTAGTGTGTGCGGGTTGTTACTTGAGAGTCACGACGAAGGAGTGATGTACAGTGATATGGTGACGTGTGCGGGTTGTTACTTGAGAGTCACGACGAAGGAGTGATGTACAGTGATATGGTGACGTGTGCGGGTTGTTACTTGAGAGTCATGACGAAGGAGTGATGTACAGTGATATGGTGACGTGTGCGGGTTGTTACTTGAGAGACATGATGAAGGAGTGATGTACAGTGATATGGTGATGTGTGCGGGTTGTTACTTGAGAGTCATGACGAAGGAGTGATGTACAGTGATATGGTGATGTGTGCGGGTTGTTACTTGAGAGTCATGACGAAGGAGTGATGTACAGTGATATGGTGGTGTGTGTGGGTGTTGTTACTGGAGAGTCATGATGAAGGAGTGACGTGCAGTGATATGGTGGTGTGTGCGGGTTGTTACTTGAGAGTCATGACGAAGGAGTGATGTACAGTGATATGGTGATGTGTGTGGGTTGTTACTTGAGAGTCATGACGAAGGAGTGATGTACAGTGATATGGTGATGTGTGCAGGTTGTTACTTGAGAGTCATGACGAAGGAGTGATGTACAGTGATATGGTGGTGTGTGTGGGTGTTGTTACTGGGTGACGAAGGAGTGTTACAGTGATATGGTGATGTGTGTGGGTTGTTACTTGAGAGTCATGATGAAGGAGTGATGTACAGTGATATGGTGGTGTGTGTGGGTTGTTACTTGAGAGTCATGATGAAGGAGTGATGTACAGTGATATGGTGATGTGTGTGGGTTGTTACTTGAGAGACATTATGAAGGAGAGTTCGCCAATGCTCTGTGTTGGGGACACTACGGCGTCCTCGTCGTCACATACAGCCTGCGCGTCGTCGTACACCGCGTCCTCGGCGTGGTGTTTGTAACATCCTCCTTGGTACAACGTCCATCCGGGCAGGCAGGCTGGACCAGAAACATAACACTGTTAATTTTAATACATCACATCGATTAATAAAGTAAATGATAGACTGTCAGTATTTTAACAGTAAGCAGAGGGCGGGGTATATTCGTAATATCAACCCCCTCGTTTTCCTAACAAAAATTCTTTGTTTAACGACACCACTGGAGCACATTAATTAATAAATCATTAGCTATTGAATGTCAAACATATTCTGACACATAGTCATCAGTGGAAACCCGCTACATGTTTCCTAATGCAGCAAGGGATCTTCTATATGCACTTTCCCACATACCACGGCCTTTGTGCAGTTGTGGTGCACTGGTTAGAACGGGAAAAAGCAACCAGGTGAATGGATTCGCGTGGAGGTTCGATCCTGCGACGCCAGCACCTAATGCGAACACTCGAGAAACTGAAATGTATCCCCTCTCCCCCCCCCCCCCCTTAAACGTCATAGCTTTGACTAATTGAGCTATTTTAACTACCACAGTTACATATTATATATTAAACACTTTTTCGTGTTATTCTTTGGAATATTAGCGTGTAAACGTTTAGTGTGTTTTTGATAGCCCTGATGTATGTAGTAGCTGAAACATTTCTAACATACATTTTTGTTTCGTACGTACAATGAATAAACACAGTGAATAAACATAATGAATAAACAGCCACTCACATCCTAAACAATATTTAATATTGTAATGTAGTTACGAGATTACAGAATATTACGACGAACTTAAACACAATGAATATACAAACAGTGACATCCTAAACAAGATTTAACATTGCAATGTGGTTACGAAATTGTGGGATATTTCAACATAGTCATAAAATAACTTAATGTGTTATTAAACTTTGACAATCCAGTCAATCCAGTGTCCCATGACTGATATATCAAAAGCCGTGATATGTGCTTTCATGTCCGTTAAAAAGTGCATACAAAGATCCCTTGCTACTAATGGAAACATTTAACGTGTTTCCTCTGTGAGTATGTCAGTAGCTGATTATTAAGAAATCATTGTGCTGTAGAGTGGTGTCCTTAAACGAAACAAACTTTGGCCATCCTACAAACCGGCGATCCGGCTTCAACAGCAGGTTCCACTGTAGTGACATATAAAGTGCGTATACTCATATACTCTATGAGTCCGTCCCACAGGGATCGCCTTTTTTTTATATTACTATGAAATTTACTACAAGTTATTTATTTCTGAGCCGACTGATTTATAAATTGCACACAAAAATAGTATGTTTTTGTTATTTCCAAAACACTTTTACTTTTCTTCTTACATCAAACCAAACTGAAACTATTTACACCCCCCCCCCCCCCCCAAAAAAAAAAAAAGCACACAAAAACACGGGAGAGAATATAGAGTAATGCATCATTACTTAGTGAATAAGTAACGAGCCAGAGGCTCGGTTTACAACATCCATTCATTCGGGACATATCATTCGTAACTCCTCGTAGCGAGTTGGTTATTATCTTTATTACCCATTGCCAATTTTAACTGGTTTTTAATAATAAGACAAATTACTCTGCTGTCTACAACAAAGCAATCAGTCATTACGCATATTACAGAGGATACTCCCCGAGTGTCTTTTGATATCATAATTTATCAGCACGAGTTGATAAAAGTATGAAATACGAGACTTGCCGAGGATTTCTATACTTTTATCAACGAGTGCTGATAAATTATGATATCACAATACACGAGGGAGGGGGGTGGGGTGGGGTGGGGGGTGGGGGTGGGGGGGGGTGTTATTCATTTTATCATCCATTATCATTATTTTCATTTGCGACAAGTGTAAACAATGTTAGTAATGTGGGTTGAATTTCACTATATTTGGCAGCGGTAGACTCGTTAACTAGCAAACCGACAGTGGCGTGACGTCACTAATGATAGGTTTAGCTCCTAGGAGAATATCGCAGGAGATATCGCAAATTATAGTCCTAGCGATATCTCCTACAAAAGCCTTTAATGGATTAAAAGAGACGTTATGGCATAAAGGCGTTATTTTAACAGCTGAATGTTTTCAATCTAAAACTATACGACTGTGTTTGCATTACAAAATAATTATTTTTCTATACCATTAAAGCCACTGCTTATAAAAAATATACCATTTCGTGTTTATGAAACAAATGAGCAAAACATTCTCCTGTAAATCTTTGCAATCTTTGCAAATCGTATAACGTATGTGAAATTGAATGAAAGTGAGATTACGGCCATGGCAAACAACCAACCAAACGTCATAATTTTTAAGCCAGCCAATCAGTGGATGCAGAAGCAATCAGCGTACTGTGCAATTGTCGAAAAAAACAAATTACCCCATATATTTGAGCCCATATAGGTAATAAAACTATATAAACAACTGGTAAAGGTTTTGATTTGTGAAACTGTCATATTTACCCGTTGGAGTTCGTTTACACACAAACTTGTTTTTGCGCGTGCATGGATAATCGTTCCATTTACCGTCTCGAGTCATTAACACGCAGTCCTCATTGCCACGGTTGTTGGGTTCACCTTCAGGACAAAACATATACATGTATATATACTCACTAAAATAGAATTCTTCCAAAACTGGGCATTTTTCTCTATGTCCCTTTTAATCATCAGTACAGAACAATCTCTCTAACCGGATACCCATTAAAGCCAGACGTTTTACTGGTCCTGTGGATGCCATTATACCGACCGAAACAGAAGGAAGGAAGGAAATGTTTTATTTAACGACGCACTCAACACATTTTATTTACGGTTATATGGTGTCGGACATAATATGGTTAAGGACCACATAGATACTAAGAGAGGAAACCCGCTGTCGCCACTCCATGGGCTACTCTTTTCAATTAGCATCAAGGGATCTTTTATATGCACCATCCCACAGATGGTACATATCAAGGCCTTTGATATACCAGTCGTGGTGCACTGGCTGGAACGAGAAATAACCCAACTGGCCCACCGACGGGGATCGATCCCACACCGACCATGTATCGAGCGAGCGCTGTACCACTGGCTACGCCCTGCCCCACTGACCACAACAGAATGTTCAGTTGTAACGCCGAAGACTGTGTATGTGCCCAACAGGCAAATGCAAATACAAATCCTTAATGTCTGCATTTGTGGCACCGATGGTTCGGATAAAATTTACAAAAAAATAACAAAAGAGACCCCATTTTATATCAAATACACGCAGCGATATGTTTTGTGTAGATAGTTAATTGTAATGAACATGAAAGCACAAGAAGTTGTTTGGCAATGTTGCTGTATGTGAATAATTTTTACATACGGCTTGATACAACTTTGAAATTTGTTATGCATCGTGGGACTATGACGTTAGAAGATAGTGTTATGGTCTTAACTGGCTCCAAGATGGAAATTCACAAACAAATTGTTGCACAAAGGCTTAATGTTAGCCAAAATGGCCGTTTGGTGTCCATCATATGGAGAGAGAAAGAAAGAAATGTTTTATTTAACGAAGCACTCAACACATTTTATTTATGGTTATATGGTGTCAGACATATGGTTAATGACCACACAGATATTAAGAGAGGAAACCCGCTGTCGCCACTTCATGGGCTACTCTTTTCGATTAGCAGCAAGGGATCTTTTATATGCACCATCCCACAGACAGGGTAGTACATACCACGACCTTTGATATACCAGTGCACTGGCCATATGGAGAGAGAAAGCCTAGGAAGTTGGAAAACTCGTGTATAATCCATTTGTTAAAAAAATCAATAAAATGTGTAAATAAAATAGACTATCAATAAGGCAACAGGGAGTCTATATGCACGTCCCCTACTCGTTTAAACAAACACGACGCTACCCCCTCCTCCAAGTTGTGTAGTTTCTGGACGCTACAAGTCGCTCACTAAAACAAAACATGTACAATCACAATGGTAAAGACCTTTTTATTTTTAACAAAAGTAATTTTATAAGACTAGTTTCGTTTTTCTCTTTTAGTAGGAGTATCTACATGTATATGGGTTGTAGGTAAAATGGCTTGGTGCCGAAATGGGTTATGGGGAAATGGAAGGTAAGGAATACCTTTGTTCCAGTTAGATCCAGTGAGAGCTGACCCGTCTGGCCACCGGAAGTGACCTTCCACGTCCTGATCAGTTGCCCCGATCCAAATACTGTCAGCTACAGAACTGTTAATACAAAGAGACAGATAACGTACACAGACAAGACATAAAGACAGAGACGGCAAACAGGCTGGCGAGACGGCGTTTGGGTGGACGGACAGACAGACAAGGAGAAACAGGCCAGAAACAAAACAAAACAAAACAAAACATCCCTGAATGATAACAAAGTTCATCTGACGGCCACTAACTATGATGTATGTTTAACTTCTTATACCCATCAGTATCTAACAATCAGCACAACTAGACGATGATGTTTATTGTATCTGTGTATTGTCAGTAACGCAAAACAGTTAGCAACTGCAATTAAGACTGGTACATGATGGATGGACTCGTGAAAACAAAACTCCTTAGTGAGATCATTTACATTCCGGTCTCTACTTTAGCTTTTAAAATAATTTGACACTGAGGCTTCTTTTGTTTCACGTTCAACACCAACCCATTAACAGCTTTGAACATCAACACCTGTCCTAAGTGACCGATGCTAATGAACTGCATGTCACGAGAGATTGCTTGAATAAAAGGCTGAGAATTAAGTTAAAATCTCCAGGACAATGCGACCGATGTGATAGAGCCGTACTAGTCTGAATTAAAGTAGAAAAGTAGGGGAGTCAAAAAAAAAAAAAAAAAAAAAAAAAAAAAAAAAAAAAAAATAAAAAAAAATAACGGCAATTATATTAGCTAGCTTTTCTCCAGCTAGACACCAAGCGGGGGGGGGTGTGTGTGTGTGTGTGTGTGTGTGTGTAGTACAACACCCCCACCCACTCCATCCCATGCTACGTACGACCCTGCAAACGAATAGCAAATACCCAAAGATAGACTTAACAGGGTACACGTACACATCCGTTTGTAGGCGTATTGGGGTGGGCAAAGGGTTTTTACCTGATGGAGAGAATGGCATCCCGTTCCTCTTTCGATTTTGCAGTTGTCACAACTGCGCCTGCTCGGCGACACTCATCTTCCGCCTTTGAGTAGTCTAAGCTGATGTCGTGAAAGATATAATACGAGCCTTCGTGATAGAGCCAACCTTCCGGACAGCCTGAATATACAAATATAGTGCTGTGTATCTGTAACATTGACTATCAATCATAACACGACGTCATATACGAATATAATGCTGTGTATGTGTAACCATGAATATCAACAATAACACGGCGTCATATACGAATATAATGCTGTGTATCTATAACCATGGATATCAATAATAACACGACGTCATATACGAATATAATGCTATGTATCTGTAACCATGAATATACATATTAACACGACGTCATATACGAATATAATGCTGTGTATCTGTAACCATGAATATAAATAATAACAAGACGCCATATACGAATATATTGGGATCGACCCCCGTCAGTGGGCCCATTGGGCTATTTTTCGCTCCAGCCAGTACACCACGGGTTTTTCAGTAACCAAGATGGTGGCTATAGCATTAATGGACTGTCAGGTAGATTCAAGTAAATTAACCACTGACAGGTTAGCGTGTATGCAAGATTAAAATAATGCTTAGGATAAGTCACATTTGTAGTAAATTGTAGCTTGGATCAAGTTATTTCTGTTTGTGGCTATAATTCTTGTTTTTGCTCATCTTCCTTTATTCTTCCTCCACTTCTGTTTTTCCTAATCCCGCCTTCGATTCAACCTAGAGATCTTCCTAAAGCAAACAACTCATGCTATAGTGCATATAACGTTTGGTTTGAGCCACATTAACACGTGTTATCGCATCTTGCTATAGCGAATATAACGTCTGGTTTGACCCACATTAACACCCGTGTTATCGCCTCTTGGTGTAGTAAATATAACATCTAGTTTGACCCACATTAACACGTATTATCACCTCTTGCTGTAGTAAATATAACGTCAATTTGACCCACATCAACACGTGTTATCACCTCTTGTCGTAGTGAATATAACGTCTGGTTTGACCCACATTAACACGTGTTATCACCTCTTGTCGTAGTAAATATAATGTCTGGTTTGACAAACATCAACACGTGTTATCACCTCTTGCTATAGCGAATATAACGTCTGGTTTGTACCACATTAACACACGTGTTATCACCTCTTGCTATAGTGAATGTAACGCCTGGTTTGACCCACATTAACACACGTATTATCGACTCTTGCTATAGCGAATATAACGTCTGGTTTGACCCACATCAACACGTGTTATCACCTCTTGCTATAGTGAATATAACGTCTGGTTTGACCGACATTAACACACGTGTTATCACCTCTTGTTATAGTGAAAGTAACGCCTGGTTTGACCCACATTAACACACGTATTATCAACTCTTGCTATAGCGAATATAACGTCTGGTTTGACCGTCATTAACACACGTGTTATCACCTCTTGCTATAGTGAATGTAATGCCTGGTTTGACCCACGTTAACACACGTATTATCAACTCTTGCTATAACGAATATAACGTCTGGTTTGACCCGCATTAACACACGTGTTATCAACTCTTGCTATAGCGAATATAACGTCTGGTTTGACCGACATTAACACACGTGTTATCACCTCTTGTTATAGTGAATATAACGTCTGGTTTGGCCCACGTTAACACACGTATTAGCATCTGTTGCTATAGCGAATATAACGTCTGGTTTGACGCATATTAACACACATATGATCAACTCTTGCTATAGAAAATATAACGTCTGGTTTGACCCACATTAAGACACGTGTGATCACCTCTTGCTATAGCGAATATAACGTCTGGTTTGACGCATATTAACACACGTATTATCAACTCTTGCTGTAACGAATATAACGTCTGGTTTGACCCACATTAACACACGTGTTATCACCTCTTTCTATAGCGAATATAACGTCTGGTTTGACCGACATTAACACACGTGTTATCAACTCTTGCTATAGTGAATATAACGTCTGGTTTGACCCACATTAACACACGTTATCGTTATCGATGTATAAAAGTCACAAATATAGTAAAAAATCGCTTCGCTACGCTACGCGATTTTATACCATTTGTGACTTTTATACATCGATTAATTCCTAAAAAATGAGAAACAATTCTTATATAACGTCTGGTTTGACCCACATCAACACGTGTTATCACCTCTTGCTATAGTGAATATAACGTCTGGTTTGACCGACATTAACACACGTGTTATCACCTCTTGCTATAGTGAATGTAACGCCTGGTTTGACCCACGTTAACACACGTATTATCAACTCTTGCTATAACGAATATAACGTCTGGTTTGACCCATATTAACACACGTGTTATCAACTCTTACTATAGCGAATATAACGTCTGGTTTGACCGACATTAACAGCCGTGTTATCACATGTAGAAGAAAGCTCGCAGACGTAGCTGTATGTCCCTGAACACGGCACGTCGATCCAGCTCACGTTCTTGTCTTCTCCATTCGCTACCACGCAGTCCTCGTTGCCTTGGTTATTGGGTTCGCCTAAAATTAATGAACAGTTTCTTTCATGACACCCTAGTACACTATTTAATAGGCGGCTGTTAAATATCTAATCTACAGAATAAAATACATTTCAACCTTAAACTTTAATTTTAAAATGTCATGTAATCTTTCTAGACAGGATTTTCTGATTTTATTTTTGAATAAAAACTCCAACGTGTCCATCTTTTACACTGATACATATTTAGCATTGCCTATTGTTGACAGACATTCGTGAGGTGAGTGCATGCTATCAAAGTTTTGTACAAACATGCTCATTTATTTAATTAACCATATTTCAAAATTGGCAACACATCTTTGTTTGCCATCAAAATCATGAGAAACTTTAGATGCATTTCACATTTTCACCAATGCTTTAAAATACCTTAAAAAACCACATAAAAAAACAACAAAACAAAACAAATCAGTTATCTACTTTATAAAAATCTGAAACATGAATGCAACACCCCCTAAAAAAACAACACAAAAAAAACAAAAACAAAAACCCACCAAAAAATTGCCATGGTGCTAATGAGTAGGCCTGTATCTATCTCTTTAAGCGCACAAAACCATACCTTCGTTCCAATTGTCCCATGTTAAAGGCAAGTTATCGGCTCCCAGAAACTCTCCCTCTACAGCTCGGTCAGTCGCACCAACCCACATCTTCCACGTTTTATGTCTGTAATTGTACATTCCGTATTAAAGGTGCATGTTCAAAATTGTATCACATATTGATATTGTTTTTGGTATGATAAATAATTACAAAAGAATCGATCTCACATAAAAAAAATTCATAATTAACAATGAGCTATCGAGTTCGATATCCAAAAACGTTGATCAGTTTAGCTGATTTTTGTTTGTTTGTTTTGTTTAACGAAACCACTAGAGCACATTGATTTATTAATCGTCTGCTATTGGATGTCAAACATTTGGTATATCTGACATATAGTCTTAGAAAGGAAACGCGATACATGTTTCCATTAGTAGCAAGGAATCTTTTATATGTACCATTCCACAGACATGATAGCAAATACCACGGCCTTTAATATACCATTCGTGGTTCACTGGCTGACACAACTCGAGAAGTAGCCCAATGGGCCCACTGACGGAGATCGACCCCAAACCGACCGCGCATCAAGCGAGCGCTTTACCACTGGGCTACGCCCCGCTCCCTTATTAAAAAGAACTGCAGATGACTCTAGAAACCAAAAACCGTTAGAACGAGAAATAGCCCAATGGGCCCACCGACGAGGATCAATCCAAGACCGACCGCGCATCAGGCGAGCGCTTTACTATTGGGTTACGTCCCGCTCCCTTATTAAAAAGAACTGCAGACCACTATAGAAAACGAAACTGTTAGAACGAGAAATAACCTAATTAGCTCACCGACGAGGATCGAACCTAGACCGACCACGCATCAGTTTAGAAGAGTACTTGCCCTAGACTGGCTACAAAGTCCATCTCTTCTCTACTGGCCATGGTGGCCACCGTCCCACCAGGCGCGGCGCAGTGCCCTTCAGCCTCACGGTACGTCTTGTGAGAGGGGAAGTACTTGTAACAGGACCGGTTAAACGCCGACCACCCAGTGGGACAACCTACGAACAATGTAATAGAGGTGGTGGTGGTGATGGTAGTGGTGGTAGTAGTAGTAGTTGTTGTAGTAGTGGTAGTGGTAGTGGTAGTGGTAGTAGTAGTAGTAGTAGTAGTTGTTGTTGTTGTTGTAGTTGAAGTAGAAGTAGAAGTAGTAGTAGTAGTTGTAGTAACAGTAGTAGTAGTATAGTAGTAGTAGTAGTAGTTGTAGTTGTAGCTGTAGTTGTAGTTGTAGTTGTAGTTGTAGTTGTAGTTGTAGTTGTAGTTGTGGTAGTAGTAGTAGTAGTAGTAGTAGTAGTAGTAGGGTCATTTGGCCTGACACACACACACGCACACACGCACACACACACATATATACAGAGAGAGAGAGAGAGAGAGAGAGAGAGAGAGAGAGAGAGAGAGAGAGAGAGAGAGAGAGAGAGAGAGAGAGAGAGAGAGAGAGAGAGAGAGAGAGCGATAGAGAGATGCAAGGGAAACAACTGCTAATAATGCAATACTTCACCGAGAGTTAATTCCCATTTCTCTATTACACTATTTCAAGACAAAACAACCAAAACAAACACCATCTCGTTTTTATGTAAAGTGTTCACATTGCTCTAGAGAATGATGTGAGAGAGAGAGAGAGAGAGAGAGAGAGAGAGAGAGAGAGAGAGAGAGAGAGAGAGAGAGAGAGAGAGAGAGAGAGAGAGAGAGAGAGAGAGAGAGAGAGAGAGAGAGAGAGAGAGAGAGAGAGAGAGAGAGAGAGAGAGAGAGAGAGAGAGAGAGAGAGAGAGAGAGAGAGTATTTTATTTAACGATTTACTCAACACATTTTTATTTTCAGCTTTATGGCGTCGAACAGATGATGAATGACAAAAGAGGAAACCTGCTGCTGCCAGTCTATGGTCTACATTTTGTGATTAGCAACAAATGATACTTTATATGTACCATCCCACAAACAGGATAGTACATACCAAGACCTTTATTACACACGTTGTGGAGCACTGGCTAGAAGGAAAAAACACAGCAATGTGGTAACTGCATTCTTGTGTGTAGAATGCAATTATTAAAATAATGCTATATATAGCGATATTTAAAAACAGAGATGTGAGAAGAGTTACCTCCACAGACGTATCCACCAGACGACCACGAGCCGTCACTCAGACATCGTCTAGTCACGATCACGGAACTACTTTTGCACCGCAGGGCAACCGTTTCACCAACACTGTAGATGTACTTACGCATATTCAAAGGAATAGAGTCCTTACTAACCTCTGGTCTGTAACATCCATTAGCTGAAATACAGAGCCATTGTAATTGGTTATAAATGTCAGCGTGTTGGTTGTAAAAAATTTTAGTTTCATCTGTGCTAAACATGTATACAATTTTATTTCATCTAGTACCACTGCTTGATTATATGCATGGGGTACCTGTAACAAAAAGTACTAAAATTTTGTGCGAAACTAGGGGTGTTGTAAAAACATCTGGTTATGCAGAAAACGAGCCATGAAAGGTACCATTTTCTCCAGTTTATACCTTGAGATATTTATGGGTCATAATTTGGTTGATATATTGCATATAGTGTTTTTTAAGCACAAACGTTAACATGGTCGCTTATGGGATTTTATTTGGTGTAGTCATACTTGATATACGCACAGCCCAATTTTAATAAATAACAAAACTCCTTGATATACGCACAGTCCCATTTTTAATAAATAACAAACCTCCTTGATATACACACAGCCCAATTTTTTATAAATAACAAAACTCCTGGATATACGCACAGTCCCATTTTTAATAAATAATAAAACTCCTTGATTTACGCACAGCCCAATTTTTAATAAATAACAAAACTCCTTGATATACGCACTGCCCCATTTTTAATAAATAACAAACCTCCTTGATATACGCACAGCCCCATTTTTAATAAAGAACAAAACTCCTTGATATACGCACAGCCCCATTTTTAATAAAGAACAAACCTCCTTGATATACGCACAACCCCATTTTTTATAAATAACAAAACTCCTTGATATACGCACAGCTCCATTTTTAATAAAGAACAAAACTCCTTGATATACGCACAGCCCCATTTTTAATAAAGAACAAAACTCCTTGATATACGCACAGCCCCATTTTTAATAAAGAACAAAACTCCTTGATATACGCACAGCCCCATTTTTAATAAAGAACAAACCTCCTTGATATACGCACAACCCCATTTTTATAAATAACAAAACTCCTTGATATACGCACAGCTCCATTTTTAATAAAGAACAAAACTCCTTGATATACGCACAGCCCCATTTTTAATAAAGAACAAAACTCCTTGATATACGCACAGCCCCATTTTTAATAAAGAACAAACCTCCTTGATATACGCACAACCCCATTTTTTATAAATAACAAAACTCCTTGATATACGCACAGCTCCATTTTTAATAAAGAACAAAACTCCTTGATATACGCACAGCCCCATTTTTTATAAATAACAAAACTCCTTGATATACGCACAGCTCCATTTTAAATAAAGAACAAAACTCCTTGATATACGCACAGCTTCATTTTTAATAAAGAACAAAACTCCTTGATATACGCACAGCTCCATTTTTAATAAAGAACAAACCTCCTTGATATACGCGCAGCCCCATTTTTAATAAAGAACAAACCTCCTTGATATACGCACAGCCCCATTTTAAATAAAGAACAAACCTCCTTGATATACGCGCAGCCCCATTTTTAACAAAGAACAAAACGTCTTGATATACGCACAGCCCAATTTTTTTATAAATAACAAAACTCCTTCATATACGCACAGCCCCATGTTTAATAAATAATAAAACTCCTTGATTTACGCACAGCCCAATTTTTAATAAATAACAAAACTCTTTGATATACGCACAACCACATTTTTAATAAATAACAAACCTCCTTGATATACGCACAGCCCCATTTTTAATAAAGAACAAAATTCCTTGATATACGCACAGCCCCATTTTTAATAAAGAACAAACCTCCTTGATATACGCACAGCCCCATTTTTAATAAAGAACAAACCTCCTTGATATACGCGCAGCCCCATTTTTAATAAAGAACAAACCTCCTTGATATACGCGCATCCCATTTTTAATAAAGAACAAAACTCCTTGATATACGCACAACCCCATTTTTTATAAATAACAAAACTCCTTGATATACGCACAGCTCCATTTTTAATAAAGAACAAAACTCCTTGATATACGCACAGCCCCATTTGTTATAAATAACAAAACTCCTTGATATACGCACAGCTCCATTTTAAATAAAGAACAAAACTCCTTGATATAAGCACAGCCCCATTTTTTATAAATAACAAAACTCCTTGATATACGCACAGCTCCATTTTTAATAAAGAACAAAACTCCTTGATATAAGCACAGCCCCATTTTTTTATAAATAACAAAACTCCTTGATATACGCACAGCTTCATTTTTAATAAAGAACAAAACTCCTTGATATACGCACAGCTCCATTTTTAATAAAGAACAAACCTCCTTGATATACGCGCAGCCCCATTTTTAATAAAGAACAAAACGTCTTGATATACACACAGCCCAATTTTTTATAAATAACAAAACTCCTGGATATACGCACAGTCCCATTTTTAATAAATAATAAAACTCCTTGATATACGCACTGCCCCATTTTAAATAAATAACAAACCTCCTTGATATACGCACAGCCCCATTTTTAATAAAGAACAAAACTCCTTGATATACGCACAGCCCCATTTTTAATAAAGAACAAACCTCCTTGATATACGCACAGCCCCATTTTTTATAAAGAACAAACCTCCTTGATATACGCACAGCCCCATTTTTTATAAAGAACAAAACTCCTTGATATACGCACAGCCCCATTTTTTAATAAAGAACAAAACTCCTTGATATACGCACAGCCCCATTTTTTATAAATAACAAAACTCCTTGATATACGCACAGCTCCATTTTAAATAAAGAACAAAACTCCTTGATATAAGCACAGCCCCATTTTTTATAAATAACAAAACTCCTTGATATACGCACAGCTCCATTTTTAATAAAGAACAAAACTCCTTGATATACGCACAGCTTCATTTTTAATAAAGAACAAAACTCCTTGATATACGCGCAGCCCCATTTTTAATAAAGAACAAACCTCCTTGATATACGCACAGCCCCATTTTTAATAAAGAACAAACCTCCTTGATATACGCGCAGCCCCATTTTTAACAAAGAACAAAACGTCTTGATATACGCACAGCCCAATTTTTTTATAAATAACAAAACTCCTTCATATACGCACAGCCCCATGTTTAATAAATAATAAAACTCCTTGATTTACGCACAGCCCAATTTTTAATAAATAACAAAACTCTTTGATATACGCACAACCACATTTTTAATAAATAACAAACCTCCTTGATATACACACAGCCCCATTTTAAATAAAGAACAAAATTCCTTGATATACGCACAGCCCCATTTTTAATAAAGAACAAACCTCCTTGATATACGCACAGCCCCATTTTTAATAAAGAACAAACCTCCTTGATATACGCGCAGCCCCATTTTTAATAAAGAACAAACCTCCTTGATATACGCG
This sequence comes from Gigantopelta aegis, assembly GCF_016097555.1. Taxonomy (NCBI): domain Eukaryota; kingdom Metazoa; phylum Mollusca; class Gastropoda; order Neomphalida; family Peltospiridae; genus Gigantopelta; species Gigantopelta aegis. The sequence goes on from NC_054700.1 coordinate 29,792,764, forward strand.
CATCCCATTTTTAATAAAGAACAAAACTCCTTGATATACGCACAACCCCATTTTTTATAAATAACAAAACTCCTTGATATACGCACAGCTCCATTTTTAATAAAGAACAAAACTCCTTGATATACGCACAGCCCCATTTGTTATAAATAACAAAACTCCTTGATATACGCACAGCTCCATTTTAAATAAAGAACAAACCTCCTTGATATAAGCACAGCCCCATTTTTTATAAATAACAAAACTCCTTGATATACGCACAGCTCCATTTTTAATAAAGAACAAAACTCCTTGATATAAGCACAGCCCCATTTTTTATAAATAACAAAACTCCTTGATATACGCACAGCTTCATTTTTAATAAAGAACAAAACTCCTTGATATACGCACAACTCCATTTTTAATAAAGAACAAACCTCCTTGATATACGCGCAGCCCCATTTTTAATAAAGAACAAAACGTCTTGATATACACACAGCCCAATTTTTTATAAATAACAAAACTCCTTGATATAGGCACAGTCCCATTTTAAATAAAGAACAAAACTCCTTGATATACGCACAGCTCCATTTTTAATAAAGAACAAAACTCCTTGATATACGCAAAGCCCCATTTTTAATAAAGAACAAACCTCCTTGATATACGCGCAGCCCCATTTTTAATAAAGAACAAAACGTCTTGATATACGCACAGCCCAATTTTTTATAAATAACAAAACTCCTTGATATACGCACAGCTCCATTTTTAATAAAGAACAAACCTCCTTGATATACGCACAGCCCCATTTTTAATAAAGAACAAAACTCCTTGATATACGCGCAGCTCCATTTTTAATAAAGAACAAAACTCCTTGATATACGCGCAGCTCCATTTTTATTAAAGAACAAAACGTCTTGATATACGCACAGCTCCATTTTTAATAAAGAACAAAACTCCTTCATATACGCGCAGCTCCATTTTTAATAAAGAACAAAACTCCTTGATATACGCACAACCCCATTTTTTATAAATAACAAAACTCCTTGATATACGCACAGCTCCATTTTTAATAAAGAACAAAACTCCTTGATATACGCACAGCCCCATTTTTTATAAATAACAAAACTCCTTGATATACGCACAGCTCCATTTGTAATAAAGAACAAAACTCCTTGATATACGCACAGCTCCATTTTTAATAAAGAACAAACCTCCTTGATATACGTGCAGCCCCATTTTTAATAAAGAACAAAACGTCTTGATATATGCACAGCCCAATTTTTTATAAATAACAAAACGTCTTGATATACGCACAGCTCCATTTTTAATAAAGAACAAAACTCCTTGATATACGCGCAGCTCCATTTTTAATAAAGAACAAAACTCCTTGATATACGCACAACCCCATTTTTTATAAATAACAAAACTCCTTGATATACGCACAGCTCCATTTTTAATAAAGAACAAAACTCCTTGATATACGCATAGCCCCATTTTTTATAAATAACAAAACTCCTTGATATACGCACAGCTCCATTTTAAATAAAGAACAAAACTCCTTGATATACGCACAGCCCCATTTTTTTATAAATAACAAAACTCCTTGATGTACGCACAGCTCCATTTGTAATAAAGAACAAAACTCCTTGATATACGCACAGCTCCATTTTTAATAAAGAACAAGCCTCCTTGATATACGCGCAGCCCCATTTTTAATAAAGAACAAAACGTCTTGATATACGCACAGCCCAATTTTTTATAAATAACAAAACTCCTTGATATACGCACAGTCCCATTTTTAATAAAGAACAAAACTCCTTGATATACGCACAGCTCCATTTTTAATAAAGAACAAACCTCTTTGATATACGCACAGCCCCATTTTTAATAAAGAACAAAACTCCTTGATATACGCACAGCTCAATCTAATTAAAATTAGCTCCACTATTACATGTGGATCTAAAGACAGCCAGTTGGAGCTCATGTCCACCAATCAAAACCTTACTTGCAGAATCCTGCCAGTGATTTAAAAATAACAACACTGCGTAGTCCCCAATGTCCAGGTAACATTTCGTCTGTAAATAATAATTTAAATATTGACCAATCACACTTCGCCTTTTATAACGTTATTTGGGAGCATACAAATTCTAAAAATATCGGGCGAGTCTATTTTAATGGCCGCAGTACAGCGAACCATACCAAAATTATTTATTTATTTATAAAAAACCCCAAACTAAATCAATCTTCAGTTTTACATTACAAATTATTTATTTTATAAAATAAAACATGTTTTAAGGCATTCGTAATTCACACGAAACATGTCGTATACCCTCAGGATAATTCGGAATGTTTTCAAATTATTTTTAAATCACTGGCAGGATTCTGCAAGTAAGGTTTTGATTGGTGGACATGAGCTCCAACTGGCTGTCTTTAGATCCACATGTAATAGTGGAGCTAATTTTAATTAGATTGACGCACAGCTCCATTTTTAATAAAGAACAAAACTCCTTGATTTAATCATCACCATGGTGCTTGCCTTCTGGATACTTGTGATGAGTTAATGTTCTCCTATTATTAGCAAATAAAAAGCTATTTGTTAAATTTTATTTTTGTTATATTAATTCATTAAAATGTATTGTACACAAAGGCTTACGGGCTCTCATTTGTGTGTGTGTGTGTGGAGGGGGGGGGGGGGGGGGGGCAGGTTGACTTTTGCCCGAATTAAATGAAAATTCCCGAATCTGCATAACAACATTTATTCATATTAGCGTTACCACAAAACAGCTATACAGGGTTGCAAACGAATCACTACACATTTTTGCATGGATGACAACAAATTTTGAAGATAGAATGATAAAAATACATGGTAAAAAGGTCTCAGGTTAACACAATTTGCCCGAATATCTGTATAATTTTTGCCCGAATTTGATGTTTTGCTCTAGTACTAGGGTGCCAGTTGTACCCCCTGTCCCCTGTCTCGTACCTTTATAATTGTACATAACCAAAATGTTCGAGATGCGGAGTGAAATAACACGACATACCTGCAACTACTGAAGGAAGTGGGACATCGCAAGTCTTGGCACATTTCGATAAAGCTTCGACTGGATGTTTTTCACAAAGACCTTCCGCTTTGAATTCTTTACACGAATCAGAATTATCAAACTTCGTTTCTGAAGTTTAAAATACCAAACATTATACACAATGCAGATAGATATTAAAATGATTCAGATAACGAAGAGAAAGAAACATATAATGCATAAATGGATGGATGATGACCAAGGTCTCACTACACAGATGTCATCTGCCATTAAAACCCATGTTAAATTGCCCAACTTCAAATGAAGATTGTGAATAGAATGGGTTCTCATTGGCACTAACAACATACACCATTGCGAACATACATTATATAAGCATTTATTTTCACTCCAAAATTGAGAACATTTCCGTCTCAGTTGTTTTGTTGTTGCTATATGACCGCATCTGGCTGTAGTACCGGTCCGAACAGGTGGTTCATTAACCGATTCACTTCGGCCTGTCTCTTGCGCTATACATCTATGTCCCAAAAGGTCAATGCACTATATTACAAAATAACATGGGTAAAAGACAGCCAGAAGGCTTACCATTAAACATACATATTGTTTTAATTCTTCACCATTACCTAGAAGTGAATATGTGAACCATAACTTGTGTCACAATTAGGAACTATAGTGGATCATGATCATTGAACTCTCACCCGGAAGTGATCTGGGTAGTGAGACCTAAAGCGAGTTTATGAGAGAACAAATGAAAAATCAAAATAAATAAATAAATTATATAAAATAAATAAATGATAAAATTAGATTTTTAATATATATCAAAGTTTTTTTGCTTTAAAGTTTGTTTTGTTTAACGACACCACTAGAGCACATTGATTTGTTAATCATCAGCCATTGGATGTCAAACAGTTAGTAATTTTGACATTTTAGTCTTAGTGAGGAAACCCGATACGTTTTTCCATTAGTAGCAAGGGATCTTTTATATGCACCATTCCACAGACAGGATAGCATATACCACGAATATATATCAAATAACCGACAAATCATCAAATACGCAGCCCTTGACAGTGTATGTTGCTAACAGAAGTTTTGAATTTCGTAAGTTCGAACTGTATTCTTGAGAGTAATCGTCAGCTGTCGCTTGTGTCTGTCATTTCATTTAGAAAAAAAGAATTACAAGCTTGTGACTGAATATAATATAAAATTGTAATCTTTTTATTAATTATTTTATTTTATTTTATTTTATTTTAAAACAAGTTTATTACCCCAGAAACAAATATGATAGTGTCAGGGATGGGGCCCTGAACCACTACCTTAGAGTCATGTTATGACAAATGATTCTGTAAAATATGAATAATATAGATATATACGGTAATTATAGCATATTACAACAGTACTAATATATTATACATGGACATATTAATACATACAAATTCTATGATAAATGGGGTTAACAGTGGAAACTTGAAATAACAGAAAAAAGTTAAAGCATGGAAGAAAGAAAAAAGAGAGAAAAAGAAAAGACGAAACAGAATAAGATTGTAATTAATAATGTACAGGCTCTGTTTGGCTTCTAGATTTCTATTTTCTCATTTACAATTATTCTACATTACACTAGAGACGTAAGACATCGCGTGACCTTTCAAACAGACGTCACAGTAGTTCCTGTCACACTGGTCTCCCTCCACATTTGTGTAACACCACGGCTTCACAGACTGGTCAGGATTACGACAAAAGTTTTCCTTCAATCCATCTTCAAAATCTCTACGAATAACAAAGAAATAAGTTATGTGAGTACCTATAACAAATGATATACATAAGACATACACTTGTATAAGACACACGAGCGGTTGTGGTATTAATTTAAAGGGACATTCCTGATTTTGCTGCACTTTTTAAGACCAACAGATACTATTTAACGCTTGTAATTAGATATTAAATATATTTTTCTGCATAATATATTAGTGGCCGTATATTAAATGTGTTTCTGATCGTTCTAATATTTGTACTAGGTTAAATTTCATTTTATTTCCTAAAATATATTTTTTCGCACGTACGAAATTATTTGAAGACAAAATCCAGCTTGGGCTTCTTACAAATATTAGGACGACCAGAAACACATTAAATATACAGACACTGATATTCTAAACAAGAAAATATATTTAATATGTAAGTTTAATCGTAGAAATATTTTATTAGTCAGAAACATCTTACAATGTAGCAAACTCAGGAATGTCCCTTTAATTTCAGTTATATATATATATAAACACCATATCACTTTTAAACTACATAAATGAGAAACGTCTCTATCAATAAAATAATCAGTTTGGAAACAATTATCTTTGAGAAAGTCTATTGTGAATGGATTGATATTAAAGATATTCCATTCAGTTTTATCCCTATTCAATAGCGAGGAAACAATTATTATAAAACTGCCCTAACTTTGATATCTTCACGCTAGATTTATCCGAACTATATTCGAGACTAGTAAGTATCCAATCAATTGAAGTGAACATTAAGTATTTTATGGAATTAAGACAACCGGTCTGTAGTTAAATATATACGGTAATTTGTTGATTTGACGGACTGGATGATAATATAGAGAATAATACACGAGTGACCCTTAAATACCATTTATCTTACAACGAGTTGTTTTAAAACGTATCTAGCGAGCGAAAGCGAGTTGGACACGTTTTTAAACAACGAGTTGTAAGATAAATGGTGTCTAACTGACACGAATGTTGTATTCTATTTCTTACATATCCTGAAAAAATAGTTTTAAAATAAATTTAAATGCCTTTTTCCAACAAAAACCTATTTACGGCCCTTGCGCTTAAATTTAACTTGTGCGTCACATACGAGTCAATTTCAGGTTATCTTGTACGTCACGGAGTGATCAATTCGACCGTTCTTTTTTCATAGGATGGTATGGCATTAAAAACAAATATACCAAGGTGTAATCAATATCAACATGGGTGTTATAGTCTGTTTCAAATTACATATGTTTTGCAGTAAAATTGTAAATACATCTCATATTTCTATCTATAACAGTCATTTATTGTCATTTTTTGTACCGGTTGTTTGAATACCATAACAGGTCATGATAATACTGACACATTTTTATATTTTGTATTCCAGGGATTTTCATAACTAATATATAAGACTGGAAAAACCCCTGGGTATAGTTTTGATTAGTACTTTTTTTTTCATAGTGACCTGAGCAGCCAGTCGTATGTTTTTAAAATGTTAACGCACGTATATGTGTTAACAAGTATGTGTTATCAAAAATAACGAATGATGTTCTCACCAACGGGTGTATAAGAAAAATATTTCTCTTACTGTGGGTTGAACATGTGATGACTGCAGTTTGTGACATCAGTCCACGGCAGACACGGCTGAAAGTCTCTCGTGAAGTTCACGTGACCCCTGTAGCTCAATCCAGCATCGTCCATGTTATAGCAATAATCTGCAGCTAAAATCAGTCATTAGGAATACAGACGTGGCTCAATATTTTCTATTGATAATTAATACAAGTAACCTTTTTATTATAAAAAACTAAAATTATCGATTTACCTTTAGTTTAAAAACATCTGTTGAAAGACATTGTTGGCGCCATCGCGCACTTTTGGTATACGACACACCACCACAGCAGTGTACTATGACGCAATGCATATAGTTCCCAAGTACAAACTCTAATATGAGAGTAGAATAAATATCAGCTTACCGACCTCGGTGGTGTGCTCAAGCCATCGGACATAAGCTGGTAGGTACAGGGTTCGCAGCCCGGTACCGGCTCCCACCCAGAGCGAATTTTTAAAGACTCAGTGGGTAGGTGTAAAACCACTACACCCTCTTCTCTCTAACAACTAACCCACTATCCTGGACAAACATCCCAGATAGCTGGGATGTGTGTGTGTGTGTGTGTGTGTGCCCATGACAGCGTGCTTGAACCTTAATTGGATTATAAGCACGGAAACGAGTTGAAATGAATATCAGCTTTGAAGGCAGAGTATGATTATGTGACAGTGAGTGATGGCTGCTTACATCAACGACTCTATCTTAACATATTGTGCAGAGATACGGTGTGAAATAAATCATTCTAGTGAGACATTCATAGTCGTTATAAATGCTATGTCTTCTGCTATACACGTTTAAACATTTTATATAGGTTTGGTGTACTACTTGTCAGTAGATTAACGCATAGGTTCGTCAGTTTTTTCGGAAAAAATGCATGTGACAAATGTTTGACAAATGTTTGAGAAAGTCACCAGCCCTTATAGAAACCTTGATAATTTTTGACTAGCCCAGACCAAAAACATCCACTGGCCGGGACCGAGTGCTGGTGGATTTTTTGAACCCTGGTTGAAGTATCGTTATAATGTATAAACAAAACCGAGATCTTTTTTTTGTTTTTTGTCCTACCCCTCGTTACTTTTCTAACATTTTATTATCATTACATTCATTTCATTTCAACTTATCTTTGTGCTTATATCCAATTAAAGTTCAATCACGCTTTCTTGGACACGCACACACTTCAGCTATCTGGGCAGACAGGACAGTGGGTTAATTGTTAGTGATTAGTGAGAGAGAAGAGGGTGTAGTGGTCGTACACCTACCCACTGAGTCGATAAAACTCGCTCTGGGTGGTAGCCGGTACCGGGCTGCGAAGCCAGTACCTACCAGCCTTATGACCGATGGCTTAACCACGACACCACCGAGACCGGTATTATCATTATTACAGTCCAACTACCAGACACCGACTTACGAGAAACCATTTTGACCCATGCCACAAAGCCTCTTCTCTGATTCTTGTGGTCAGTCCGGAATATGACAGTCATGACGTTTTCTAGACTTGTAAACGATTCATCCTCTCCATCGCCACAGTACCTAAACAATGAAACGTATTTGCTGTTTTAGTTATTCTTGTGTGTTTATTTTCTGTTCATGTTGTAATCGCAATTCTATTCTGAAAAGAAAAACAAAGTTTCCATGGTGATTTTTATTACATAGAATAAAAATACAAAAGGACAGATTAAAAGTTTGTTTTGTTTAACCCACATCACTAGAACACATTGATTCATTAATCATCGGCTAATGGATGTCAAACATTTGGTAATTCTGACATTTAGTCTTGGAGGAAGGAAGGAAGGAAATGGTTTATTTACCAACGCACTCAGCATATTTTATTTATGGTTATATGGCATCGGATATATGGTTAAGGACCACACAGATATTGAAGGAGGAAACCGGCTGTCGCCACTTCATGTGCTACTCTTTTCAGTTAGCAGCAAGGGATCTTTTATATGCACCATCCCATAGACAGGATACCACATACCACGGCCTTTGATGTACCAGTCGTGGTGCACTGGCTGGAGCGAGAAATAGCTCAATGGGCCCACCGACGGAGATCGATCCCAAACTGACCGCGCATCAAGCGAGCGCTTTACCACTGGGATACATCCAGCCCCAAAAGGACAGATTAAATACCAATGCTCTTCAAATTATAACAAAAGACTAATTAGAACTTCACATTACTAAATGGTTCTATCTGGAATAATAGTTTTTTTTAATGTTAAAAATGGAGAAATTTACCAATGGCAGACTGTTATGTGACTAAATCATGTAACGCATGCTCTGAAATTGTGTAAAGTGATTGTATTTTGGGCCAGAGACTGTCTGATCTGGACAGTAGATTGGTGGTTAAATTTCAGTGGTTACTAGAGAGAAATAAAAAATAAAAGTTTGTTTTGTTTAACGATACCAAAAGAGCACATTGATTTATTAATGATCGGCTATTGAATGTCAAACATTTGGTAATATTTGACATATAGTTTTAGAGAGGAAACCTGCTACGTTTTTGCATTGGTAGCAAGGGATCTTTTATATGCACCATCCCACAGACAGGATAACACATACCGCGGCCTTTGATGTAACAGTAGCGGTGTACTGGATAGAACGAAAAATAGTCCAATGGGCCCACCGACAGGGATCGATCCTAGACAGACCGCGCATCAGGCTAGCGCTTTACCACTGGGCTACCTCCCGCCCTAGAGATAAATAAATGTTTTAGCCTTGCACGTTCACGAGCTGTTAAAATATCGCTCTGAGTTAGAGCAGACTCCAGCTTTTAAGCCGATTAAATTGTATTTAGCTGTATTACACCTGGAAACGTATAACTGAATTGCTTGCACTGTAATTATTTTATAAGGCGGAAGACTCGAAACACGCTAGTAGTCACCAGGTTTTAGTTAACTCTGCGTTCTTTCTGCGTCACCGTTAAAACTCAATTTACGACAGTAAAACCAGCATCAACGTCCGCAAATGGTCAAATACATTTTTTTGCCCATTTCTTTTATATTATTGCTTTAAGCTACAAGCTACAGCACAATAGGTCATTGCATGTTTAACCGCAATGTGTTCATAATGCAAGATCATGCCTTTGAACATCAGATTTTGGCAAATGATTTGGAAAGATGCCAGATGCATCTGCCCCCTCCCCCCCCCAATATACGTTACACCACTAACAAATATAATTATATATATATATTGCCTGTATTATTAAAGAAGAAGGTAACGGATTTCCAAACTATCCACCACGTTGTATCCTACTTACTCGTATGAAGTCATGCCAAGAAGAAGGTAACGGATTTCCAAACCATCCACCACGTTGTGTACTACTTACTCGTATGATGTCATGCCAAGAAGAAGGTAACGGATTTCCAAACCATCCATCACGTTGTATACTACTTACTCGTATGACGTCATGCCAAGAAGAAGATAACATATTTCCAAACCACCCGCCATGTTGAGTCCTACTTACTCGTATGAATTCATGCCAAGAAGAAGGTAACGGATTTCCAAACTATCTCTGCACGACTTTCCAGATTTCTCAATGTCAAAGTCGTCAAAAGACAAAACAATTTTGGAATTTTTTGGCGCCTAAAAATATAGAAAAAAAGAGGTTATAATTGTATGATTTGTTTTGCAATAATATATTTTTGTTTGGAAAGTAAATAATAAAATCCTTAGATGTGTTTTTTTCTTTTTACTTATAAGAAAGAAAGGATTAGTATTCTTATTATCAATGTTTTTAATTTATAGACAGCCGAAGTAGTTTTTTTTTTTTACTAAGGAGTGGGAATTTGACCTGATTTGTTTACGGTTACCTGATTTGTTTATGTGTAGCATAAAATCACAGGCATACGCGCTCCCATTTTGGACGGGAAAGGCTACATTTTACCCAAATTAAATGAAAATGTCTGAATCTCGATAACAACGTTCACATTACCACCAAACAGCTATATAGGGTCCGTAACAAATTACTGCGCATTTTTACATGTATTGCAACTGATATTGTGAGAAGAAAAATGGAAATACATGGTGAAAAGTTCTCGTAGTCTAGTGTATAAAGCAAAATTCAATTTAGTTCAATTTATTGCATATTATCGAACAAACAGATGTCAGCAAACAAAGATAATAATTATATAAAACATCATCATCATCATCATCATCATCATCATCATCATCATCATCATCATCACCATCATCATCATCATCATCATCATCATCATCATCATCATCACCATCACCATCATCACCATCATCATCATCATCATCATCATCATCACCACCACCACGACCATCATCATCATCATCATCATCATCATATCATTATCATCATCTCCACCGTCACCATCATTATCATCAACAACAACAATAATAATAGTAATAACAATAATAGTAATAATAGTATGAGTAACATAATACTAGGATGTGCTGGACAGACAACTTAATACAAAATGACAAGACTGTATAGGAATTAGGAAATGGTCAAAGAAAACGAAACTGAAAATAATTAAATTAAATTCCCATTAATAGCCGGATCATAAAGTTTACGTTTAGAACTACATCTGCACTTTCCATTCTCCATCTCATAGCCTATATCTATGATTTAGAACAATGCTAACTGCCCTAGTAATCGAGCGTGGTGGGTAGGGTGATGGCACGCCTTCCCCATCTCACATATTTATGATTTAGCAAAATTAACTCGGCTAGTCGAGCGTGGTGGGAAGGGTGATGCACACCCTTTCCACATCTCATATATCTATGATTTAGAAACATACTAGTTCCCCTAGTAGTCGAGTGTGGTAGGTAGGGTGATGCAAGCTCCTTTTCCCATCTCATGTATCTATGATTTAGCAAAAATGCTAGTATCCTTAGTCGAGCGTGGTGGGTTAGGGCGCTGCACCCCCTTGTATGAGGTTTAACAATTTTCGAGGAACGGATACGGCGATAGTGTTTCCCTGATGTGATATGTGACATGTTTCACAGCGAGCTGTACATATGCAGTGCCCAGTTAGAATGAAGGAATGAAATGAATGAATGAACGAATAAAAAAATGAATGAATAAATGAATGAATGAATAAATAAATGTTTAACGACACCCCCAGCTCAAACAATACATCGGCTATTGGTTGTCAAACTATGATAATTGGAAAAATGTCCCGAAGTAGAAAATTCACACGGCAAGATCCGCTGAGCAGACCGACTACAGAGGATACGAGAGGATTTGGTATGTGCCGTTCTGTCTATGGGCTAACTGAAAATAATGATTATACCAGGTAATTATTAAAGGGACACTCCCGAGTTTGCTGCAATTTTAATATTAGTGGCTGTATATTTAACGTGTTTCTGATCGTTCAAATATTTGTACTAGGTTAAATTTCATTTTATTTCCTAAAATATGTTTTTCTCGTACGTACGAAATTATCTGACCACAAAATCCAGTTTTGGCTCCTTACAAATATTAAGACGACCAGAAACACATTGAATATATAGATACTGATATTTTAAACGAGAAAATTTATTTAATACGTAAGTTTAATCGTAGAAATATTTTATTAGTCGGAATCATCTTACAATACAGCAAACTCAGGGAATGTCCCTTTAAATTTGCTAATACACGTTTGTATTGCAAACTTTAAACTTTTCTGGTAGGATGTAGCTCAGGGGAAAAGCACTCGCTTGCTGCGCGGTCGGTTTAGGATCGATCCCTGGGCCATTTCTCGTTTTAGCCAGTGCACCACGACTGGTGTATCAAACGTCGTGGTATGTGCTATCATGTCTGTGGGATGATGCATATAAAAAGATTCCTTGCTACTAATGGAAAAATATAACAGGTTTTCTCTCTAAGACTATATGTCATAATTACCAAATGTCTGACATCCAATAGCCGATGATTAATAAATCAATGCGCTCTGGTGGTGTTGTTAAACAAAACAAACTTCTTTTCTTAAAACTTACCTTTATAAACCAGCTGCACTCTAGGAAGTTATCGTACTTCCTGGGGTATCGGGGACTCGTGAACACGGCTCTGGGTTGCCGTTGTGAAAGGTATATTTCTCCTCCACAATCTGCAAACGATTTTTTTTTCAAATGCTGTCAGCCACGTTATAACAATTTCATGGCCGCTCCTCGCCTAAAATAACTAAGGAGGTGGTGGGGACGGGACGGAAAACAGGACCGTATTAGTCAGAGGCGAATCTAAGGGCCCCCTTAAATTTTGCTGGGTTTATCTTTCTGTTTTTGTTTACGTTGGAGAATCCGAAAACAATCCAATCGGGAACGTTTGTCATTGAATAAATGGATTTTCTAGAGCCGCCACTATTAGTGACTAATGTAGCACTTTAATGAATGACTGAATGAATATTTTAACGACACCCCAGCACAAACATACATATCGACCATTGGGTGTCACAAATGGTAAGTATATGAAACTATTATTTATATAATTATGTAAAAACACAGTGTAAGGAGCTGTGGGGAAAGTATAATACAATACATATACGGGGTACTTTAAGCTAAAAAGGGCAATCTGTACTCTTGTTTCCTGTTTTTTCGTAGAGAGAGGGACATTGACTTTCTGTGTTTAACACTTGTGAAAAGCGATAGCTGCACAAACTCTGTATCATACAGTTGGTGCGTTCTCTGTGGGTGTCTGACGTTGATAAATGAGGATTTTAATGAATATATTTGTGAATTTTATTTACCAACGAGATAAGTAGAAATTATTATACGAGCTTGTGTGTCGTACTGATTTTATGAAACGAGTGTAAGGATTTTTGTATTACCCGTATTTTGTATTATCGAGGTAATACATGAATCCTGACACTCGTTTCGTAAAATCAGTACGATTCGCACGCGAGTGTAATAATTTCTTTATTATGCGTCATGTTATGACGTCGCTTCCCACAATTACGTCATTACACTTGTTCTTACACGTGTGCTTCGTATGACTATTATTAACTTGGTTATGTTGATCCATATGGATAATAACAAGGAATTATTACCCATAAAAGTATCTTAGTTGACATCAAAGTATTACGTTCCACTAGAATGTTAAGTCTTATGATGGCACACGGTTGGGGCACTACGACCTTACCGCAAAGTCAGTCAAACGAGTTGAGTAATATAAAAGTGATTGTGGATAATAAATATGATCTTAAACTCGCTACCATTTCGTACATGTTTTTATTATCCACATAGTTGAAGATATTCAGGGAAGTATAACCAGTATGACCCACGTGTGTCATAATGATTTCACGTGCACGGCGAATGACATAATTTTGTGAAGCGACGTCATAACTTAATTACCTTCTACAGTGTAACCGCTTATCAAAATGACGTCGTTTTGTCGTCTCTTTTTGGTTACGTTTGAAATGTTTTGACATGGTCCTAGCTTGTTATTCACGAAAATAATATTTAGGAAAATGTGGATAATAAAGAAATTGTTACACTTGCGTGTGAATCGTACTGATTTTACGAAACTCGTGTCAGGATTCATATATCACCCTCGATCTCGCTCAGGCGATACAATAATCCTGACACTCGTTTCGTAAAATCAGTACGACACACTAGCTCGTATAATAATATCTATATTTCACTCGTGCAATATTTTTCACTCGGGACATAAATACGATACAGAATGGCAGATCGTTTAATATCCTATAACTATCAATCTGAGTAAGCCAGACTGGCTCTGATGCAGACATGTTGGAAACCAGACGAGCAGCATGGTATTGATTTGGAAAGAGGGGGACGTTGATCAAAGAAAGACGTGTCAAAAGAAAAACGTAACCTGGACTATGTAACATGCTTAAGTCAAACAACAGTGGCGGATCAAAGCGCCCTCCCCTAAATTCAGTTTTTTGTTTAATTTTTTTACGTTGCAAAATCCGAGGAATCCCTTCGGGAACGTTTCACTGGGGTCCCCCAAAATGGATTTTGTGGATCCGCCATTGACAAATGTAATAATACGGTTACTGACCCATACTGTGGTCGTCGATGGTACGTGGTGGCACATATCTACTAACCCCTTTCATCAGTGATGCATATTAGTTAATGTGTGTTAACTATCGCTGAGTGTTGACTGGTGCTAGATTTCTGTATAGGCGTACGGGCCTCCATTTTTGTAAGTGTGTGGGGGGGGGGGGGGGGGGGTGAGACGGAGATTGGTTTTTGCCCGAATTAAACGAAAATGTTCGAATCTGGATAACAACGTTTATTTATATAAGAAAAAACACCAAACAGCTATATAGGGTTACAGACGAATCACTATACCATTTTCCCCATGGATTACAACACATTTTGCGTGTTAAATGATGGATATAGATGTTAAAAAGGTCTCAGCTTAACACATTTACCCGAATACATCTACCGTTTTTGTCCTAATTTGATTATTTGCTCCAGCACTGGGGGGGGGGGGGGGGGGGGGTAGTTGCCTCCTCTAGCGCTGGAGCAAATTGCCCCCCCCCCCCCCGCTCACCTGTCCCGTACGCTTATGGATTCCTGATAACACTTTACCTTTCTTAAGTGGAACGTAGTGGCAAAACCGTGGTTCGTAGTTAGTTTCCCAGGTGATAAAATACGGAATGGATCCGTTCCGTGCCGACAGCCCGTTCTGCTCGTCAACGTCGAAAGACACAAATCCCTGATGACTGTACATGCCTGCAGGTATTAAGGAGAAGGGGGAAACAAAAGGTTTGTTTCCGAGAAAGTGTATGCAATATTCCAGTTTTATTTTCTCATACAATGTATGTGTAATGGCCGTAATAAGAAGCTATGTTGATTACGAAAACCCCCCAAAACAAATATGGTGTTTTGTAATAGTGCCCTGGCTGATTATAGCCTACACGCTCCCGTACAACCAGAACTAGTTTGGAATTGGAAGTCACTGGTCTGGAGTGGCAGTCCTCTTTATGGCGGGAATGGCTGTCCTCCTATAGACGAGACACTAGGTTGAGATTGATGGAATCAACCACTATTTTGCCAAATGCCCTGATCACGAAATATGTTTTTATCGTTCAGATTTGGTTGTGCAAAACTCGATAATTTAACAGGCATGGCGGAGCAGGTGTGTGTGTGTGTGGTGTGTGTACTAGGGGGCTCTAGCCTCCCAAATAATTTAGGATAAAAAATATTATTGGTAGTAAATCTTAAAGCAGAGATGAATTTTACTTGTAGAATGCAGGAAATTGTATTTCAGGACATCTTGTTTTAAAAAATGTACGGGGAGCATATTCTCGAACCCCGTAGAAACTTTGCTTTGCGCCTTCGATCTCAGTCAGCCGCCCACCCCCACCCCAGCTCATGTCTACTTTCTTCCGCCGTTCCTGTTTAAGCAGATTATATAAGCAGTGTGTAAGTTAACGATATAACAGCTGTAATAACCGGATATATATTTTGACAATGCCTAAAAATTCAAGTGAGCAGGTTTAAAAAAAAAATACTTCGAAAACTACCACATATACAGATGGAATGGTGTTATGCTAGTCTCAGACTATCAACTGTCACTACGAAGTTGGCCAACTCGACGACGGTTTTGCGTTGTAATTTCCCGAACTCAGATTAACAACTAGTGGGCTATACTAAGAGAATCCAGTTGTAAGAGCGCCCAGACTAGCAACTGGACAGTCGCTGAAAGTTTTCCAACTTTGTCGTGCAGGTTGATAGTCTGAAACTAGCATTAAACAAAAGAAAGGAAACGTTCAGATTGGCAGGACCGTACCGTCAACACGCTGGCAGTGATCACGTTGCTTGTTGAAGAGGACGAACGGTTTGTCAATGGGCAGGTGAATAGGCGTCCCGGAGAAGCCGTCGTCACGACAACAGAACCTGAACAGAGTGTCGTCGTCAAACTCCCCGTCTGGAAGAACTCCGCGCGCGCTGTTACGTCTGTCCGTCGTCTGCTCCGCGTCGTCATACTGGATGAATCCGTCCTGGAAACCTGCACACGGCGGAAACAAAAAGGACAGCGTGCTTAAACCTTAACCGGTAGCGCAGTAGTTAAGTCATCGAACTACAGGCTGGTAGATACAGGGTTGGCAGCCCGGTACCGGCTCCAACCCAGAGTGAGTTCTTAAGGGCTCATTGGGTAGGTGTAAGGCCACTACACCCTCTTCTCTCTCACTGACAACTAACAACTAACCCACTGTCCTGCCCAGACAGTCCAGATAGCCGAGGTGTGTGCCCAGGACAGCGAGATTGAACCTTAATTGGATATAAGCACGAAAATAAGTTCACATGAAATGATTGAAACAAAAAAGAAAAGGAAAAATAAGTTTTGTTTAACAACACCACTAGAGTACATTGATTTATTAATCATCGGTTATTGGATGTCAAACATTTGGAATTTTTGACAGTCTTAGAGAGAAACCTTGCCATATGTTTTTCATTAGTAGCAAGGGATCTTTTATATGCATAATCCCACAGACAGGATGACACATATCATGGCCTTTGGTATACCAGTCGTGGTGCACTGGCTAGAACGAGAAATAACCCAATGGGCCCACCATCGGGGATCGATCCGAAACCGACCGCGCATCAAGCGAACACTTTACCACTGGGCTGTCTGTCAGGACAGTGGGTTAGCTGTCAGTTGGCAAGTGGTTAGTGAGAGAGAAGAGGGTGTAATGGCCTTACACCTACCCATTGAACACCACTGTCCATTCCCCCCCCCCCCCCCCGTCGTAAACAAAATACCAGGTTCAGTTGTACTATACTATCTTATCTATGCTTTATTAATTCATTTCAACTTATTTTCGTGCTTATATCCAATTAACGTTCAAGCACGCTGTGCTGGGCACACACCTTATCAATCTGGGCTGTCTGTGGTTTAGATGTTAGTGGTTAGTGTTGGTGGTGGTAATGGTACTTGTAGTAATGTTAGTAATAGTAAATGTTCTACGGACTTGCATTTCGTTTACATCGGTTCCACCCAGACAGAGTGCGAGCCGTCTCTATCAGTAACCACAAGACAGTTACACCGGCGTCTCTATCAGTAACCACAAGACAGTTACACCGGCGTCTCTATCAGTAACCACAACACAGTTACATCGGCGTCTCTATCAGTAACCACAACACAGTTACATCGGCGTCTCTATCATTAACCACAACACAGTTACATCGGCGTCTCTATCAGTAACCACAAGACAGTTACACCGGCGTCTCTATCAGTAACCACAAGACAGTTACACCGGCGTCTCTATCAGTAACCACAACACAGTTACACCGGCGTCTCTATCAGTAACCACAACACAGTTACACCGGCGTCTCTATCAGTAACCACAAGACAGTTACACCGGCGTCTCTATCAGTAACCACAACACAGTTACATCGGCGTCTCTATCAGTAACCACAAGACAGTTACACCGGCGTCTCTATCAGTAACCACAACACAGTTACATCGGCGTCTCTATCATTAACCACAACACAGGTACATCGGCGTCTCTATCATTAACCACAACACAGTTACATCGGCGTCTCTATCATTAACCACAACACAGTTACACCGGCGTCTCTATCAGTAACACACACAGTTACATCGGCGTCTCTATCATTAACCACAACACAGTTACATCGGCGTCTCTATCATTAACCACAACACAGTTACATCGGCGTCTCTATCATTAACCACAACACAGTTACATCGGCGTCTCTATCAGTAACCACAACACAGTTACATCGGCGTCTCTATCATTAACCACAACACAGTTACATCGGCGTCTCTATCAGTAACCACAACACAGTTACATCGGCGTCTCTATCATTAACCACAACACAGTTACACCGGCGTCTCTATCATTAACCACAACACAGTTACATCGGCGTCTCTATCATTAACCACAACACAGTTACATCGGCGTCTCTATCAGTAACCACAACACAGTTACATCGGCGTCTCTATCATTAACCACAACACAGTTACACCGGCGTCTCTATCAGTAACCACAACACAGTTACATCGGCGTCTCTATCATTAACCACAACACAGTTACATCGGCGTCTCTATCAGTAACCACAAGACAGTTACACCGGCGTCTCTATCATTAACCACAACACAGTTACATCGGCGTCTCTATCAGTAACCACAACACAGTTACACCGGCGTCTCTATCAGTAACCACAACACAGTTACATCGGCGTCTCTATCATTAACCACAACACAGTTACATCGGCGTCTCTATCAGTAACCACAACACAGTTACATCGGCGTCTCTATCATTAACCACAACACAGTTACATCGGCGTCTCTATCATTAACCACAACACAGTTACATCGGCGTCTCTATCATTAACCACAACACAGTTACATCGGCGTCTCTATCATTAACCACAACACAGTTACACCGGCGTCTCTATCAGTAACCACAACACAGTTACATCGGCGTCTCTATCATTAACCACAACACAGTTACACCGGCGTCTCTATCATTAACCACAACACAGTTACATCGGCGTCTCTATCAGTAACCACAAGACAGTTACACCGGCGTCTCTATCATTAACCACAACACAGTTACATCGGCGTCTCTATCATTAACCACAACACAGTTACATCGGCGTCTCTATCATTAACCACAACACAGTTACACCGGCGTCTCTATCAGTAACCACAAGACAGTTACACCGGCGTCTCTATCATTAACCACAACACAGTTACATCGGCGTCTCTATCAGTAACCACAAGACAGTTACACCGGCGTCTCTATCATTAACCACAACACAGTTACACCGGCGTCTCTATCAGTAACCACAACACAGTTACACCGGCGTCTCTATCATTAACCACAACACAGTTACATCGGCGTCTCTATCAGTAACCACAAGACAGTTACACCGGCGTCTCTATCATTAACCACAACACAGTTACATCGGCGTCTCTATCATTAACCACAACACAGTTACATCGGCGTCTCTATCATTAACCACAACACAGTTACACCGGCGTCTCTATCAATAACCACAACACAGTTACATCGGCGTCTCTATCATTAACCACAACACAGTTACATCGGCGTCTCTATCATTAACCACAACACAGTTACAGGATCCTCTCTCTCACTAACCACAAAACCATTAAATCGCCATCTCTATCAGTACCCACAAGACCGTTACCACGCCATCTCTATCAGCACCCACAAGACCGTTACATCGCCATCTCTATCAGCACCCACAAGGGCGTTACATCGCCATCTCTATCAGTACCCACAAGACCGTTACATCGCCATCTCTATCAGTACCCACAAGGGCGTTACATCGCCATCTCTATCAGCACCCACAAGACCGTTACATCGCCATCTCTATCAGTACCCACAAGACCGTTACCACGCCATCTCTATCAGCACCCACAAGGGCGTTACATCGCCATCTCTATCAGTACCCACAAGGGCGTTACATTGCCATCTCTATCAGCATCCACAAGGGCGTTACATCGCCATCTCTATCAGTACCCACAAGGGCGTTACATCGCCATCTCTATCAGCACCCACAAGACCGTTACATCGCCATCTCTATCACTAACCACAATACCGTTACATCGCCATCTGTATCAGTAACCACAATACCGTTACATCGCCATCTCTATGACTAACCACAAGACCGTTACCACGCCATCTCTATCAGCACCCACAAGGGCGTTACATCGCCATCTCTATCAGTACCCACAAGGGCGTTACATTGCCATCTCTATCAGCATCCACAAGGGCGTTACATCGCCATCTCTATCAGTACCCACAAGGGCGTTACATCGCCATCTCTATCAGCACCCACAAGACCGTTACATCGCCATCTCTATCACTAACCACAATACCGTTACATCGCCATCTGTATCAGTAACCACAATACCGTTACATCGCCATCTCTATGACTAACCACAATACCGTTACATCGCCATCTGTATCAGTACCCACAAGACCGTTACATCGCCATCTCTATCAGTAACCACAAGACCGTTACATCGCCATCTCTATCAGTAACAACAATACCGTTACATCGCCATCTGTATCAGTAACCACAATACCGTTACATCAGCGTCTCTATCAGTAACCACAATACAGTTACATCGGCGTCTCTACCACTAACCACAATACCGTTACATCGCCATCTGTATCAGTAACCACAATACCGTTACATCGCCATCTGTATCAGTAACCACAATACCGTTACATCGGCGTCTCTATCAGTAACCACAATACAGTTACATCGGCGTCTCTATCACTAACCACAATACCGTTACATCGCCATCTGTATCAGTAACCACAATACCGTTACATCGCCATCTCTATCACTAACCACAATACCGTTACATCGCCATCTCTATCAGTAACCACAATACCGTTATATCGCCATCTCTATCAGTAACCACCATACCGTTACATCGCCATCTGTATCAGTAACTACAATACCGTTACATCGCCATCTGTATCAGTAACCACAATACCGTTACATCGCCATCTCTATCAGTAACCACAGTACCGTTACATCGCCATCTCTATCAGTAACCTCAATACCGTTACATCGCCATCGTTACCAGTAACCAGTCATGTCCGTCTGGATCGCGGGATAGCCGCAAGAGGTCTGTGTCACAAACAGCAGTCGTGAACAGAAAATAGATATAGAAACAAGAAACCAAAGCACAATCACTGATTCTTACCTTCGGGACAAACGCCACCTTTTCTTAATATACAGTAGCGGCCCCTTTCCCAGGATGCAACAGTTCTCCACCTTCGTGGCACATCATTCTCTTTGACACAGAAATGGTACTGGAAGAAGTTTTTGTTGAAATCGCCTTTGAGGTGAAAATCACTCCCCTTCCAGCTGTTTCCGTCACTCCATTGTTTCCGTGTGCCCTCGCGGAATTCCTTATTCCCAGGACAACCACTGGCTGGTTGCAACATCGCGTATTTCCCAGATGGCCACAGCTTGGGTGCGTCTTCTACTATAACATTAAAATACAAGTATTACAAGTGTTACGGTGGTGTAGTGATCAACACATAGTATTTCAAGCTGGTAGGTACTGGGTTCGGATCCCGGTACTGGCTCCCACACAGAACGCGACTAAGTATGTAGGTTTAAGGCTATTACACCGTCTTTTCTCTCTCTCTCTCTCTCTCTCTCTCTCTCTCTCTCTCTCTCTCTCTCTCTCTCTCTCGCTCTCTCTCGCTCTCTCTCTCTCTCTGTGTGTCTCTCTCTCTCTCTCGCTCTCTTGCTCTCTCGCTCGCTCTCTCTCTCTCTGTCTCTCTCTCTCTCTCTCGCTCTCTCGCTCGCTCGCTCTCTCTCTCTGTCTCTCTCTCTCTCTCTCTCTCTCTCTCTCTCTCTCTCTCTCTCTCTCTCTCTCTCTCTCTCTCTCTCTCTCTCTTCTCTCTCTCTCTCTCTGTTTCTCCCACTGTCGTAGACAGACAACCCAGATAGACTAGATATATAGATACGTGCCCAGAACATTGCGTGAACCGTAATAGGATATAAGCATAAACATAAATAATTATAAAATATACTAGTTAATGTCGTTAAAAAAAACAATTTCTCAAACTTTCATTTGCAATTGACCTACGTGTGCTCACTAAGAACGGCTAGAGGTGACAGTAGTACACAATACGGCTAGCTAGCTATTCTGAATGGGTCGGTAAATATATAAACGACAAAACAGCAATACGTGATCGAGGCCGTGTCTCTGTACAATGTAGAGTCGAATAGGCATTTGGCAAAATAGTGGTTGATTCTATGAACCTCTGTCTAGTGCCTTGTCTAAGCTAGGAGTTTTAATAAGGATTGTACATTCGTGAGATAACGAAGGAAATGTTTTATTTGACGACGCACTCAACACACTGAATTTACGGTTATATGACGTCGGACATATGGTTATGGACCACACATATATTGAGAGAGGAAACCACTGTCGCCACTTCAGGAGCTACTATTTTCGATTAGCAGCTAGGGATCTTTTATGTGCACCATCCCACAGACAGGATAGTACTTACCACGGCCTGTGTTACACCAGTTGTGGAGCACTGGCTCGAGCGAGAAATAGCCCATTAGGCGTCAGGCGAGCGCTGCACCATTGAGCTACGTCCCGTCCCTTGAGACAACGTGACGTATATTCAGAAGAAATCCACAGTCGTCGGCTAATCTACCCCTTTTGTTTCTACATGGATGTCATTTGACAAGTTATCTCGCAAGTCATCATGTAGGAAAACACATCAATGAATGTGGATTAAGTGACTTAAATATAAGTTTATATCTCTGCATAAGTTAGTCAAAGTGATTGTTCGACAATGTATGCTCCTATGCATTTGTGGAGTGAAAAGGCGTACGTGCTCCCATTTGTATAGGGGGTAGACTGGCTTTTCCCCGAATTAAACCAAAATGACAGAATCTGGAAAACAACAATAATCCATATTAGCATTACTGCGAAACATCTATATTGGGTTGTAAACGAATCACTACACATTTTTACATGAATTACAACTGAGTGTGAGGGTAGAATGATGGAAATACATGGTAAAAAGGTCTCAGGTTAGCACATTTTGCCCGAATATCTGTATACATTTTGCCGAAATTTGAGGTTTTGCTCCAGCAGTCTCGTACGCTTATGGTGAAGTGCTTCGACTATATGACAACGACTCCCCAGGTCGATGCATCCTTCCTACGTCATTCTGTTGTTTACTGTTGTTATAACTAGTTCATATGTTTGGTTTTTCTCTTTTAATGGGAATCTGTCACTTTAAAGGGACATTCCCGAGTTTGCTGCATTCTAAGATGTTTCCGACTAATAAAATATTTCTACGATTAAACTTACATATTAAATATATTTTCTTGTTTAGAATATCAGTGTCTGTATATTCAATGTGTTTCTGGTCGTATTAATGTGTAAGAAGCCCAAACTGAATTTTGGATTTTAGGAAATAAAATGAAATTTAACCTAATACAAATATTAGAACGATCAGAAACATGTTTAATATACAGCCACTAATATTTTATGCAGAAAAATATTTTTGATATGTAATTACAATCGTTAAAAAGTCTCTGTTAGTCGATAACATCTTAAAAATTGCAGCAAACTCAGGAATGTCCCTTTAACCAGTGTACACATACAATGACTGCAATAAAGATTCTATTGTATCGAGTGCCACTCTCAAGACTAAGTCGACAGATCAACTGCTCTGACGTACTTCTTCCCAGAGGAAGATGCAATATGTGGTTATTTGCCTAACGAAGCTGGATATTGCACATTTAAATGGCACAGGTTTAAGACGTTTAATAAATTAACCAGTCACATTCGTTCTCTCTCTTCTGACATCTGATTCTAAATAATGTAAAATGCTCATCCTTTTTACCTTTTTTTCCTTCTGTTTCTTCTCATTGTTAGTAAATTTGGAACAAGTTATAATCATGTTTTATTTTCATTGCTTGTAAAATATTAACATTGTAAAATGTTGAAAGAGGCCTTAACATAGGCTAACGCTTGTTGGCCAATCCCCAGACCGCTACTGTTTTTGAACGACAATAAATATTGTTTAAACCAAGATTCGGAATACGTACTTTGTTTCGTCACTGTGTTGCAACCTGTAGCCGGGTCTAACCCTGGCGGACACACGCACTGGCATTTCCCTTCGACCACCGACACGAATCCGTCATGTTTACACGTCATGTCGAAATAGGGACAGTGCATTTCTGTAATAGCATATAATATAATAATTTAACAATGTATAACAAAAGACGCGCTAAATATTTTTAAAATGCAACATATAAGAAATCTAAAATAACATTGACACATGCTTATATTACAGATAGTACCAGACACGAGGACAAAATGTAGACATGGCATCGAGGGAGCAAAGCAAAGTGACTATGGGGTTCTTGGGTTCGGAGCTATGTTTCCCCGCACATTTGTGTACACTGGATGTCCTGGAATGCAATTTCCTGAACTCTACAAGTAAAATTCATCTTTGGCTTAAGATTTACTACCAATGCCATTTACATACACACAGATACACACATATTGTGTAATCACGCCGAGGAAATACATCTTACGAACATAGTGTGTCGCTTATATGTAGTTCCAGAGCATATGGCACTCTAGCCCAATTTCATAAAGCTTTGAAGATTGCGTATTTATTATACACAGAAATACAACCGGTTTCCTCTAAGACTATGAGCCCAAAATTACAAAATATATTTTAACACAATAACTGTACACTTGTTGAAAATATACCACTGACATACCTACATAGCGGTAAGTCTGAGCTGTTGTCATGTAGAAGTAATGTACCACTAACATACCTGTACAGCGGTAACTCTGAGCTGTTGTCATGTAGAAGTAATGTACCAGTGACATACCTGCACAGCGGTAAGTCTGAGCTGTTGTCATGTAGAAGTAATGTACCACTGACATACCTGCACAGCGGTAAGTCTGAGCTGTTGTCATGTAGAAGTAATGTACCAGTGACATACCTGCACAGCGGTAAGTCTGAGCTGTTGTCATGTAGAAGTAATGTACCACTGACATACCTGCACAGCGGTAAGTCTGAGCTGTTGTCATGTAAAAGTAATGTAACAGTGACATACCTGCACAGCGGTAAGTCTGAGCTGTTGTCATGTAGAAGTAATGTACCACTGACATACCTGTACAGCGGTAAGTCTGAGCTGTTGTCATGTAGAAGTAATGTACCACTGACATACCTGCACAGCGGTAAGCTGGCGTCATGTAGAAGTAATGTACCACTAGCATACCTGCACAGCGGTAAGTCTGAGCTGTTGTCATGTAGAAGTAATATACCACTGACATACCTGCACAGCGGTAAGCCTGAGCTGTCGTCATGTAGAAGTAATATATCACTGGCATATGTTTGTAGCGGTAAGCCTGGGCTGTCGTCATGTATAAGTAATGTATCACTGACTTACTTGCACAGTGGTAAGCTGTCGTCGTGTAGATGTAATGTACCACTGACATACCTGCACAGCGGTAAGCTGTCGTCATGTAGAAGTAATGTACCACTGACTTACCTGCACAGTGGTAAGCTGTCGTCATGTAGAAGTAATGTACCACTGACATACCTGCACAGCGGTACGCTGTCGTCGTGTAGAAGTAATGTACCACTGACTTACCTGCACAGCGGTAAGCTGTCGTCGTGTAGAAGTAATGTACCACTGACTTACATGCACAGCGGTAAGCTGTCGTCGTGTAGAAGTAATGTACCACTGACTTACCTGCACAGCGGTAAGCTGTCGTCGTGTAGAAGTAATGTACCACTGACATACCTGCACAGCGGTAAGCTGTCGTCGTGTAGAAGTAATGTACCACTGACATACCTGCACAGCGGTAAGCCTGAGCTGTCGTCATGTAGAAGTAATATATCACTGGCATATGTTTGTAGCGGTAAGCCTGGGCTGTCGTCATGTATAAGTAATGTATCACTGACTTACTTGCACAGTGGTAAGCTGTCGTCGTGTAGAAGTAATGTACCACTGACATACCTGCACAGCGGTAAGCTGTCGTCATGTAGAAGTAATGTACCACTGACTTACCTGCAAAGCGGGAAGCTGTCGTCGTGTAGAAGTAATGTACCACTGACTTACCTGCACAGCGGTAAGCTGTCGTCGTGAAGAAGTAATGTACCACTGACATACCTGCACAGCGGTAAGCTGTCGTCATGTAGAAGTAATGTACCACTGACATACCTGCACAGCGGTAAGCTGTCGTCACGTAGAAGTAATGTACGACTAACATACCTGCACAGCGGTAAGCCTGAGCTTTCGTCATGTAGAAGTAATATACCACTGACATACCTGCACAGCGGTAAGCCTGAGCTGTCGTCATGTAGAAGTAATGCGTGTTGTCTCCTGGTAAGCCGCTCAGTTCTTTAAACAACACGGAGTAAAAAGGACGTTTTCCCTACAAAAAATACAATCAGTCTCAGTCGTTATTCTAGTTTCCTATCAGAAAATACAATCATAGTCTGAGACGTTATACTAGTTTCCTATCAGAAAATACAGTCACAGTCTCAGACGTTATGCTAGTTTCCTATCAGAAAATACAGTCACAGTCTCAGACGTTATGCTAGTTTCATAAATCTGGTATCAAGTATTTATTCTATAATAAAATGTTCAGAAACACAAAAAAGATCAAATATATGACTATAGGAATAAGACAAAAAGATACTATCTAAAATTATATTTCTCTTAAATTCAGAACGTCTGCAACACACTGATTGTGAAAAACCTTTAGGATTCAAAGTTGATAATAATTTAAAATGGACAAATCAGGTTAAACATTTGTGTTCCTCGATTTCTAAACGTATGTATCTTTTATTGAAAACCATTAGGTATTTAAATTTAGATGCAAAAAAAACCTGTTCTACGATGGGTATATTTTACCACTCATCGATTACTGCTGTGTAATTTGGGGAAACTGTAATCAGGATGGATTAGAACGTTTACTAAAACTGCAAAAGAGAGCTGCAAGGATGATATTAGATGTAAATGCTATTACTCCATCTACCCCACTATTTAAACAGTTAAAATGGATGACAACGGAAACTCGAATTTATAAATGTCTTTGCAATGAAGCCCCAAACTATCTTTCAAACTTATTAATATATGTTGGAGAAAACAATCCCTACAACCTTCGAAACGTAGAGGATAGAAATCTGTTAATTACAAAACCTAAAATGCCTCTATTTAAACATGCTTTCAGTTACTCTGGACCAGTACTTTAGAATCAATTACCTAAAGCTATCCGATCATAGCTAATTACTGCTGCTTTTAAATATAGACTCAAGAAATATTTTCTAAAATAATATCATTTGTACATATATTTATTGCCATATATGTATTTTCGATTTAGGGGATACTATCACTGTGTTTCGTTGTTAACTATAAGGATTTATCCCAAAATTTGGATTTAGGGACGAGACGAAATCCAGGGACATTCCCGAGTTTGCTGCAATTTTTAAGATTTTATCAACTAACAGAGACTTTTTAACGATTGTAATTACATATCAAATATATTTTCCTGCATAAAATATTAGCGGCTGTATATTAAACGTGTTTCTGATGGTTCTAATATTTCTACTAGTTTAAATTTCATTTTATTTCCTAAAATATATATTTTTTGTTCGTACAAAATTATTTGAAGACAAAATCCAGTTTGGGATTCTTACAAATGTTAAGACGACCAGAAACACATTGAATATACAGACACTGATATTGTAAACAAGAACATATATTTAATATGTAAGTTTAATCGTAGAATTATTTTATTAGTCGGAAACATCTTACAATGCAGTAAACTCGGGAATGTCCCTTTAATATTATTCATTTACCCAAGCAGGATAATGCATTTTGTCAGTGAAGTCGTAGCGGTTAACCAGGTTGGAGTCGATGTTATCAATTCTATTCAGTCCCCAGCTTTCTGAAACACAATCAGCATTTCGCGTTTTCCATTATGCTAGTCTGAGACTATCAACATCACGATGGAGTTGGCCAACTTGACAGTTGCGTGGAAATTGACCCCACCCTCAACGTACGACGTGTGCGCTCGGGTTAACGAGAATCGAGTTGTAAGAGTGCCCAGACTAGCAACTGGACAGTGAGATCGGCGAGTTGACCAAATTCGTCGTGTCATTTGGTAGTCTAAGACTAGAACTAAGGTTTACACATACATACACACTCGCACGCTCACATGCACGCACGATCACGTGCATGCGCACACGCACATATATGCACACGCAAACACACGCACATACATAAATAAACACACATGTACGCGCGCGCACACACACACACACACGCGCGCGCGCACACACACACACACACACACACACACATATGGCTCAGTCGAGGTGTAAAGCATCAATTCTACAGACATGTCATCACTACATAAAAACGACTTTCGTTTTCATTTCATTTCAACTTATTGTTTTGCTTATATCCTATTAAGATTCAAGCACGCTGTCCCGGGAATACACCTCAGGTATCTGGGCTGTCTGTCCAGGACAGTGGGTTAGTTGTTAGTTGTTAGTGAGAGAGAACAGGTGTAGTGGCCTTAATCCTACCCATTGAATCATTAAAACTCGCTCTGGGTGGGAGGCGGAACCGGGCTGCGAACCCTGTACCTACCAGCCTTATGTCCGATGGCTTAACCACAACACCACCGAGGCCGTTGATTCGTTTCGGAACGGTGTAATAGAGAAAGGGGAACAAACTCTTAGTGAAACACTGCAGTATTGCCTCAATAGGAGTTGTCTCTCATGCATAGTTTTTTAAAATTTATTTACAACTCTCTCTCTCTCTCTCTCTCTCTCTCTCTCTCTCTCTCTCTCTCTCTCTCTCTCTCTCTCTCTCTCTCTCTCTCTCTCTCTCTCTGGACACTGGAGTAATTTTATGATGTTACACAATGTAGATATCACTCATCTTACTTTTATCTATAAAGTTCCAGTTGATTCGGGTCCAGCCATGACGTAAAGGATGCTCTTGTCCGTGGGTGTACCCTAAAGAGTGCCCTAGTTCATGCAGACAGGTGCCCTAAAATACCATAAATATCAGGCGATTGATGTTGCAGTAAACGATGATGATTATGATGTGATGATGCTGATGATGAAGGTGATAACAGGAACAGTGGACAAAGGAAATGTTTTATTTAACGACGCACTCAACACATTTTATTTAAAGTTATATGGCGTCGGACATATGGTTAAGGACCACACAGATATTGAGAGAAGAAACCCGCTGTCACAACTTCATGGGCTACTCTTTTCGATTAGCAGCAAGAGATCTTTTATATGCACCATCCCACATACATGATAGTACATACCACGGCCTTTGTTACGCCACTGGCTGGAACGAGAAATAGCCAAATAGGCCCACCGACGGGGATCGATCCTAGATCCTAGATTGATCGCGCATCAGGCGAGCTCTGTACTACTGAGCTACGTCCCGCTCCCCAGGAACAATGAACAATAAATATATCAATGACCAAATTTCTTTCTGTTGTAATAAATATATGTGAGTTAGGGTCTCCACGAGTACTCGAGTACTCGGGAACGGGTCGAGTCTAGCAAGACTCGAGTCCGTTCACAGGACTCGTGTACCCGTGCAAGGAAGAGCACTCTCATTTAATTATATTTTGTACGTCATTTTGTCATATTATGCTTGCCGCCGATTATATTACAGAGGTATGAGACATGGAGGGAAAAGAAAAGCAGAATGTCACAGTGTGGAATGCAATATAATGGGCCATTGTATCAATGGCATGATTTGGCATCCATATTCAGCGTTGGAATTAAGCTGCACAGTACTATTTTACTTTATTCCGTAGTCTCGTTATTATCTAGTGTCGGGTACTCCGGTCCGGGTCGAGTTTGACCCTCAAGTAGTCGAGTCCAATATTTTGGACTTGTGGAGGCCCTAGTGTGAGTATCTGTAAAACGTTAACAGTATTCGGGGGCGGGATTTAGCTAAGCCGGTTGGGTGCTCGCCTGAGGTCCTTGCGTCGCAGGATCGAACCACATCGGTGGATCCATTCAGCTGTTTTCCCTTTCCAACCAAAGCAACACAACTGGTCAAAGGCCGTGGTATGTGTTTTTTCTGTTGGTGGGGAAAGTGTATATCAAACACTCCTTGCTGATAATAGAAAAATGTAGCAGGTTTCCTCTAATGTTTGACATCCAATAGCCGATGATTAATTAATCAATGTGCCCCAGTGGTGTCGTTAAACAAAACAAACTTTAACTTTAACAGTGTCCTGTTTATAAGGTTCACTAATAATCTGTACATAAATAGAGAATAGAACATGAGTGGCCGTTAGATACCATTTATCTCACGAGTTGTTTTAAAATGTATCTAACGAGCGAAAAAGCGAGTTTGATACGTTTTTAAACAACGAGTTGTGAGATAAATGGTATCTAACGGACACGAATGCATTATTTTATTTCTGACATATCCTCAAAAACCAGGTTTTAATCAAATTTGCACTTGTAGCTAACTTACGCGTCACAGACACATGATTGTCAGGTTACTATATACGTCACAGTGTAATATATTACAACCGTGTCGGTTTTTATTGGATGCATGGCACTGGTGACCTGGTCATCACCTAGCAGCAGCCAGTCGTAAGTCTTGAAATTGTTAATACACGTGTGTTAACAACCCATGTGTTATAAAAATTAATGCATGGTGTTCTTACCAACGAGTGTGTGAGAAAGAGGATTACAAACTTACCCTACCGCAACAGGACAGTCCCTGTCCCTTAGACGAGTGAACATTACCAACAACGGAAGCACAACTGCAATTAATAATAGTAATATAACAACAACAATAACAATAATAATAACAACAACAACAGCAGCAGCAACAGCAGCAGCAGCAGCAGCAAAAGAAGACTTGAGAAGAACTTGAAAACAGAATATGAAGGAGAAGAGAAAAAACGAAAATAAAATAAATAAATAGCATAAAGAAGACTTTGGCGAGAATAAAGAAATATAAAGTAAAGTTTGTTTTGTTTAACGACACCACTAGAACACATTGATATATTAATCATCGGCAACTGGATATCAAACATTTGGTAATTCTGACTAGTCGATAGAGGAAACCCGCTACATTTTTTTTTTAATGCAGCAAGAGATCTTTTGTAAGCACTTTCCCACAGACAGGAAATCACATACCACGACCTTTGATCAGTTATAGTAAATTGGTTGGAACAAGGAAAACCCAATCAGTTGAATGGATCCGCAGAGATGGTTCGATCCTGCGACGCAATCACCTCAAGCGAGCACTCAACCGACTGAGCTAAATCTCGCCCCATATAGGAATATAGTCCAGTAAAAATAGGACTGAACCTAGAACAAATTACAACAGAAAGGTATTTTTGTTTTATATTGTTAAGCTGACCCAAATCTGACACCGGGAAAGGTGCTAATTAGCATAAATCCAATATGGCACCAACACCGAATTTGAGACCCTATATCTCCTAAACGGTTGATTTTAGATCCTAGATAGATAGAAATATGATACCAAAGCATAAAAATATCTTAATAAAAATATAGTATGACGCACCTATGACGTCATGACGCAAATATGATGTCATATTGCGTCATCCAAACCAAACCTAAAATGGCTGATATTTCAGATGTACAGTTACCAGAGGATACGATACTACAATGTATACTCAAAAATGTATGGACTGACTTCCTTAATGCTTAATATGACAAAACCGAAAGAAGACTAAGAAAACAAACACACCAGTGACTACAAGAACAAAACCAGGAACGAAAGAACAAAGTAACACTAGTAAGGAGAAAACACACGAAAAATACAAGCAACCATAATACAAATAATCAAGAAGAAAGGAAGTACATTTTTCATTTAACGACACACTCAACACATTTTATTTACGATTATATGGTGTCGGACATATGGTTAAGGATCACACATATATTGAGAGAGGCAACCCGCTGACGCCACTTCATGGGCTACTCTTTTCGAGTAGCAGGAAGGGATCTTTTATATGTATCATCCCACAGACAGGATAACACATACCACGGCCTTTGATATACTAGTCGTGGTGTACTGGATGAAGCGAGAAATAGCCCAATGGACCCACCGACGGGGATCTATCCCAGACCGACCGCGCATCAAGCGAACGCTTTACCACTAGGCTACGTCCTGCCCCTAAATCATCAAGAAAGATATGAAATAAAACGAAGAGCAGATCTATACACATGTCAACTCGATTTATAATCCTTGTGTAATACGTCTAGTCGTAACTACCAACGTTTATGAAACGATTTTAGTAATACAAAATGAAAAAGACGTTACGTAACGCTGTTAAATACACCGACACCCACCCCCTGTAACGCGACATAACGTTTGGACCTACACTCACACCCACCCTAGAGCGTTACATATTATTTGACAGGCCTCTAACGTTGTAACAGGCGACAACAGCGTATTATATTCATTTATTCATTTCAACTTAATTTTTTTTACCGGCATCGGTTGCGTCGTGGTTAGGCCATCGGTCTACAGGCTGGTAGGTACTGGGTTCGGATCCCAGTCGAGGCATGGGATTTTTAATCCAGATACCGACTCCAAACCCTGAGTGAGTGTTCCGCAAGGCTCAATGGGTAGGTGTAAACCACTTGTACCGACCAGTGATCCATAACTGTTTCAACAAAAGCCATGGTTTGTGCTATCCTGCCTGTGGGAAGCGCAAATAAAAGATTCCTTGCTGCCTGTCGTAAAAGAGTAGCCTATGTGGCGACAGCGGGTTTCCTCTCCAAATCTGTGTGGTCCTTAACCATATGTCTGACGCCATATAACCGTAAATAAAATGTGTTGAGTGCGTCGTTAAATAAAACATTTCTTTCTTCTTTTTTTTAATTTATGTTCCCTGCATACTTGTGCCACTTTTCAAAGTTGAGATGACTTTCGTCTTCTAGTCCGTGTTTGTGTTTCGTTTCGTTTTTCACCCACGGGACAAATCGGAGACAGGTGTGTTTCTCCAACTCTCTCATAGCGGCTAGAATTTCATTGATGTCATTCTCACCTGTGAACACAAAACTCATCATTTAATACTTATACAAGGACGGAGGCGCGGTAGTTGTTGTTGTTGTTGTTGTTGGTGGTGGTGGTGGTGGGGAACAGTTTAGTGATAGATTATCTGTCTAATGTGTGATAGAACATTGTCGGAGTATTTGTACTTTCCAGCCTATACAAAATGATGGCTCCCTCTCCGTCGCTCTCTCTCTCTCTCTCTCTCTCTCTCTCTCTCTCTCTCTCTCTCTCTCTCTCTCTCTCTCTCTCTCTCTCTCTCTCTCTCTCTCTCTGATATTCTCTCTCTCTCTCTCTCTATATATATATATATATATATATATATATATATACTCTTCAAAAGAAGAAACGCAAAACCACATTGTCGTAACATTTGGAGAATTGATTTAATTATTGAATGGCGAGTCCGATAATTACCAAATGTTGCAGGATTGTTCACAATTCACTCTAGTCCATTGTGAGTAAGTGATAGGACACACCACCAAGGTCAAGGTCATCTGGAGTCAATACCGGGTGTGGCCTCCGCGTGTGTTGACAACTGCCTGGCACCGCCTGCCCATTGAAGCAACCAGAGTACGGATGACGTCCCGGGGGATGGTGGCCCACTCGGCCTGCAAGGCTGCTGCCAGCTCGGGCAGGGTCTGGGGCTGTGGTTGTCGCTGTCGGAGGCGTCGGTCCAACTCGTCCCATAGATGCTCAATTGGGTTCAAATCCGGTGATATCGATGGCCAAGGAAGGACATTAATGTTGTTGTTCTGTAGGAAAGCCGTTGTGAGACGTGCTGTGTGAGGCCTGGCGTTGTCATGTTGGAACACTGCGTTGGCGTTGGCCATAACTGGAACGATGTGTGGCCGGAGGATCTGGTCAATGTAGCCCTGTGCATTCAGGTTGCCCTGCACGTGGACCAGGTCAGTTCTGCCAGTGTGTGAGATGGCTGCCCACACCATGACACTACCCCCGCCGAATCTGTCCACTTCCTGCACGCAGTTTGCCGCATAACGTTCACCACGACGCCTATACACGCGACATCTTCCATCATGACGTCGGAGCAGAAATCGGGACTCGTCACTGAACCACACCTGTCTCCATCGCAGTTGAGGCCATTGTCGATGAATCTGGCACCACTGCAGTCGGAGTCGACGGTGTTGTGGTGTTAAGATGACACCTCGAACTGGACGTCTGGCACGAATTCCTACCTCACGTAGGCGGTTCCGTACGGTGTGGTCGGATATCCTGCGCAAACCTGGTATTGCTGCGGCTGTGGAGGTGGCAGTAGTCAATCGTTCCCGAAGGTGGCGTACCCGGATGTAGCGGTCCTGCCCGGGGGTAGTGACCCGTGGTCGACCGGATCTAGGGAGGTCACGTGTTGATCCATGTTGCTGGTAACGGTCCCACAGTCTGGAGATGGTGCTTGGGGACACATGGAATGCCCTGGCAACGGCCGTTCTGGATTCGCCTGCGTCTAGTCGGCCGATGGCATTGTTTCTCTGCGGTTCACTGAGACGTGGCATGTCCTGGATTGTCAACTGTCGGCCAGATACAGAGGCCAGGCAAGCGAACACCCTGCACTTTTATACTCTCGGTGTTCATGTTGCACGTGCAGACAACGCACGTGCAGTGGTGACATGGTTTGCACGTGGCTGCGTTTTTGCGAATATTCACATTTTGGAACTTTATTGTACAGTAGCTGCGTTTTATCGAATGTAACCGTGGGAATGTGTTTGGGACATGCAATGACCTTATATTCACAAAGCATGAACCGGTAGGAAACATAAAATCGGAGTTATAACCCATTTGTACCCTTTTGCGTTTCTTTTTTTGAAGAGTATATATATATATATATATATATATATATATATATATATATATATATATGAAGAGTTTAGGCGCAAAACGCGATATATCCATTTTTCATTTTCAGTAAAAGTGATTTTTTTAATTGACGTATATCGCGTTTTGATAAGAAAAAACGGGATTTACCCAATGCAATCTCATAAGGATCAATCGCGTTTTGCGCCAAATCAGCGGGCCTACGATTAGCCCTTACTGACATACAATAATGGCTTTAACTAAAAACAAGAAAGAAAATGGTTTATATCGCGTTTTGCGCCTGAACTCTTCATATATATATATACTGAACAAAAAAAGAAACTTCCAATTTGTACATATAGTATTTGTTGTGTTAAAGAATTCATTGTGTAATGAAATTATATAGGTAGTATTAGCCTTGAGCTGTATTATCAGGATTCATGAATTTTATCGATTAATTATGCACTGTTAATCGTCGACAACGTGAAATTCAATTTGCACGTGCATGCATTGTTCGACATTTCCCGTGTAGTATTTGGTCAATTTTTTACATTGTAGCATTTTGAGTATGCCAAGAATACCCAATAATTTACGCGAACGGGCGATTGGCATGCTTGATGCTGGCATGTCGACAGAAGACGTTGCAAGGCATGTTGGGAGTTCTAGTCGAGCGATACGAAATCTTCGCGTAAGATTTCGAACGACAGGAAGCACCAACAACTTGCCACGTCCGCGTGTTACAACGCGTGGTCAAGACCGCTATATCATGAACACGCATTTACGCAATCGATTCCAAACTGCCACTGCTACTGCTGCTAACACACCAGGACTTTATAATAACCGAATCAGTGGGCAAACTGTTCGTAATCGTCTGCGGGAGAACGGTTTACATGCATGACGTCCTTACGTTGGATGCGTTTTAACGCAACGTCATCGTCTAAATCGTCTTAATTGGGCACGTGTACACACTCGTTGTATACGGCGACGCTGGAATGCCGTTCTTTTTTCGGATGAATCCAGATTTTCTTTACAACGTGGTGGTGGCAGGGTGCGCATCTACCGTAGGAGAAATGAACGCTATGCTGACTGTTGTGTTCTTGAACGAGATTATTTCGGGGGTGGGGGTTGTGTCATGGTCTGGGCAGCCATTGTCCATGGTTATCGTTCACCACTAGTCGTCATTGATTTAAATGCTCAACGTTACCGCGATGACGTTCTCGCTCATCACGTCATTCCTCTGTTTCATAATAACGCCAACATCTCAATTTTTCAGCATGATAATGCCACCTCTCATACAGCTAGAGACACTGTAAATTTCTTAGGACAAATAACATTGATTTCATTGATGACTGGCCCGCTAAAAGTCCTGATCTCAACCCCATCGATCATGTCTGGGATAGTCTGGACAGACATTGAGGCGTCGTCCCAACCCACCCGCTAACGTCAACGAACTTCGTCAAGCGCTCATTCAGGAATGGAACAATATTCCACAGGCAGAAATCAACACTTTAGTCAATTCTATGCGCCTGCGATGCACTGCAGTGGTCAATTCAAGAGGTGGTCATACCCGTTATTAAGTGGGTGG
The DNA here is from genome assembly GCF_016097555.1 of Gigantopelta aegis. Taxonomy (NCBI): domain Eukaryota; kingdom Metazoa; phylum Mollusca; class Gastropoda; order Neomphalida; family Peltospiridae; genus Gigantopelta; species Gigantopelta aegis. The sequence goes on from NC_054700.1 coordinate 29,829,055, forward strand.
AGTTTTTTTTAACTCCTACCACACTTGGTCAAAATTTCTCCCGGTTTCTGTTAACCTATGGCCATGATTTTTGCACCAAACGATGCATCATGGAACACTCTTTAAACGCATATATAACAATTATTCCCCCGGTTTGTTTTCATCAAGTTATGTTCAAGCAAAGTTAGCGGAAGTTTCTTATTTTGTTCAGTATATATATATATATATATATATATATATATATATATATATATATATATATATATATGGCTGTCTGTCAGTGTGTCTGACCCACACACTCTCTCTCCTTTAATTATAATTTCAGCAGTTTTATAGTTTTATGGTCTAATTAACTCAGTTATATTGGTTTGTACTCCCGCCTAACGAACTTGCATTTGTTATTTCGCTGAGAGATATCAAACTTTGTCATTTAAATAAAGAATTTAAAAATGTTATCGTTTTTCATTTAATCGCGACAATGAGCTAATACTCATATAATTATATTTTTGTACTAGTCTAAGATGTTCTACACACTGTAAATGCATAGCAAATATTGAAGATGTTATATTATTGTTTTTATATAATTGTATTCACAATTTTATACATACTGTACGTACAAATAATTTAGAGTGACTATTTTGTAAATTTTACTTTCTGTTGCCTATATTTTCTAATTCTAGGAACTGACTGATCTTGTTTTCTCTGATCAGTATCACATATTTTTACAGTATTTACTCACTGATTTGAGTCGTGAAGACGTAGGGTACAATTCCTTTATCCCAAAGGTGACGCTCATTTTTCGGAGCAAACCGTTTATTGGTGTTTCTCTTCGGAACCGATGATTGAGTACTGTCATTATTTGAACTCTCCTCCTCATATAATAATAATAATAATAATAATAATAATAATATAAAAACAGTAGTAGTAGTAGTAGTAGTAGTAGTAGTAGTAGTAGTAGTAATAATAATAGCCTAATATTAGTAATAGAAATAGTAGTAGTACCGGTAGTAGTAGTAGTAGTAGTAGTAGTAGTAGTAGTAGTAGCAGCAGTAATATTAGTAGCAGTAGTAATAGTAGCAGTAGCAGTAGCAGTAGCAGCAGTAGTAGTAGTAGCAGTAGCAGCAGTAGCAGTAGTAGTAGTAGTAGTAGTAGTAGTAGTAGTAGTAGTAATAGTAGCAGTAGTAGTAGCAGCAGTAGCAGCAGTAGTTGTAGTAGTAGCAGCAGTAGCAGTAGTAGTAGCAGCAGCAGCAGTAGTAGTAGTAGTAGTAGTAGTAGTAGTAGTAGTAGTAGTAGTAGTAGTAGTAGTAGTAGTAGTAGTAGTAGTAGCAGTAGTAGTAGAAAATATGTGCGATATGCTCATGGTTGCCCAAACTATGTTTAGAAAGTATTACGATGTCAGCTGTTGCTCGAAGAAAGCCAAAATAATTTACTTACTCTAAAAGCATGTTTTAAAAAAAATATTTCAACGTTGAACTCAATGCTAACAACTTTTGTGACACGTGTTTTTTCTATTAACGAGGATAGGCCTACTAGCTATATGTAACACACAGAACCTTTACCGAGTGGTATATTGACATTTAAAAAATGCCTGTCAGTGGCGGATCCAGAAAATCCATTTGGAGGAGGGGGGGGGGTAGGGCAATGGCATGAGGCGGAATGTCAAGGGAACTTTGGGGGAGGTTTGGAGGGGGATCGTAAAAACAATGAAAATTAATATATAATAAAATTATAATTGTCGCGAAATTTAGGTGTGTGTGTGTGTGTGTCGGGGTGGGCGGTGAGTGTATCGGGGTGGGCCCCTCCCTAGATCCGCCTCTGCCTGTTGATTTGATAATCCGTGTATCCTGTATTAGTCGAAATACAATGAATGAATGGTTAGATTGGTTTTTTGTTTTGTTTTTTACTTATACTTTTTAAATATAAAAATTTTGCGGACAGTATTATAACACTAGTTTGATAAACACAACAGTTGTATGTATTGTGTAATATCACAGCTCAAACGTTTATACACATTTATATTTCAAAAATAGAAGTCTCATACCTCAGACTGGATTTCACTCGTCAGATGTTCGAGAACAGCTTGAAGACTTCCCTCGTTGTATGCATCCTAATTAAACAGAACGACACAACATAACACTCTACTCATATTAAACACAAACGGTGAAAGAAACTCCACCAATAATGACATGATAACATCCTAATTAAGCACAAACAGTGACAGAAAGACGGGACTCCCCAATGATTACATGATGACATCCTAATTAAACACAAACAGTGACAGAAAGACGGGACTCCCCAATGATTACATGATAATATCCTAATTAAACATAAAGAGTGAAAGGCAGGACTGCCCAATGATTACATGATAACATCCTAATTAAACATAAAGAGTGAAAGGCAGGACTGCCCAATGATTACATGATAACATCCTAATTAAACATAAAGAGTGAAAGGCAGGACTGCCCAATGATTACATGATAACATCCTAATTAAACACAAACAGTGACAGAAAGACGGGACTCCCCAATGATTACATGATAACATCCTAATTAAACATAAAGAGTGAAAGGCAGGACTGCCCAATGATTACATGATAACATCCTAGTTAAACATAAAGAGTGAAAGGCAGGACTGCCCAATGATTACATGATAACATCCTAATTAAACATAAAGAGTGAAAGGCAGGACTGCCCAATGATTACATGATAACATCCTAATTAAACATAAAGAGTGAAAGGCAGGACTGCCCAATAATTACATGATAACATCCTAATTAAACACAAACAGTGACAGAAAGACGGGACTCCCCAATGATTACATGATAACATCCTAATTAAACATAAAGAGTGAAAGGCAGGACTCCCCAATGATTACATGATGACATCCTAATTAAACACAAACAGTGACAGAAAGACGGGACTGCCCAATGATTACATGATAACATCCTAATTAAACATAAAGAGTGAAAGGCAGGACTGCCCAATGATTACATGATGACATCCTAATTAAACACAAACAGTGACAGAAAGACGGGACTCACCAATGATTACATGATAACATCCTAATTAAACATAAAGAGTGAAAGGCAGGACTGCCCAATGATTACATGATAACATCCTAATTAAACATAAAGAGTGAAAGGCAGGACTGCCCAATAATTACATGATAACATCCTAATTAAACATAAAGAGTGAAAGGCAGGACTGCCCAATGATTAAATGATAACATCCTAATTAAACATAAAGAGTGAAAGGCAGGACTGCCCAATAATTACATGATAACATCCTAATTAAACATAAAGAGTGAAAGGCAGGACTGCCCAATAATTACATGATAACATCCTAATTAAACACAAACAGTGACAGAAAGACAGGACTGCCCAATGATTACATGATAACATCCTAATTAAACACAAACAGTGACAGAAAGACAGGACTGCCCAATGATTACATGATAACATCCTAATTAAACACAAACAGTGACAGAAAGACAGGACTGCCCAATGATTACATGATAACATCCTAATTAAACACAAACAGTGACAGAAAGACAGGACTCCTCTTCCTCAAACCCTTATAATGATTTTAGTAGGATGGTGCTATTTTTCAATAAAATACAGTTTGTTTTTACTATAAATAAAGTAGGATAATCTTAATATAATTATTTCATATTGCTGCGTTTAAAACAAATGGTATAATAGATACTATTATCTGCATCTGGAAGCTGTGTTGAAAGTACGTAATACATCATGAAGATATGATACTGCGGGTATCATGCAGACATCAGTGACAGGAATATATGGAAAATAAAACAATAACTCCATGAATTAACCCAAAGAAGCCAAAGAAAAAACCAAATTTAAAATGCCATTTCTCAGTAAGTTTAAACAGGTTGTACAAAGAGGAACTTAGCGTGATCATCCGATCGATTAGATTGACCTTACATTACCACTGGTTTTTATGAAGGTCGACCCGAGGTATAGATCCATCATGATGTTAACCAGGTCAGTATCAGCTGCAACATGATGTCTGCCATTCCACAGATAGATCCATCATGATGTTAACCAGGTCAGTATCAGCTGCAACATGATGTCTGCCATTCCACAGATAGATCCTGATTGATGTTAACCAGGTCAGTATCAGCTGCAACATGATGTCTGTCATTCCACAGATAGATCCATCATGATGTTAGCCAGGTCACTGTCAGCTGCACCAGTATATCTGTCATTCCACAGATATATCCATCATGGATGTTAACCAGGTCACTGTCAGCTGCAACAGGATGTCTGTCATTCCACGGATCACTGCGTTCTCCCTACTTTGTGGGAGATCTGTTAGTCACATGTCTGGTTTGAGAAATAAATCTAAGTTTGGCCCCGAAAGAGCTCACTGGTTGAGAGTGGTTAGTTAATTGTGGTGGCATTCAGTCATGAATCGCTGACCACACAGCGATGGTTAGCTCGAGTCACGTCCACCCCTCCCATTTAGTGCTATTGATATGTAGGGGAAGGCTAGAGGAATGCCACATAGCTTTAATTTATTCTCGAGTCAAGTCATGACATAAACCTGCATGTTGTTAACCAGTACCAACGTTACATGCAGAAACCCGACGCCTCTATGCGAAACTAACTTGCGCTGTACTTTCTTGTGGTGACGTAGAGCCCACGTGACACGTTGGTACTGGTTAACAACATGTAAATTTAATGTCATGACTGGACTCTGGAATAATCAAACTAAAGCTCTGTGGCATCAGATTTAGTGAAAAATTTGTATTGTAGACACAGAAGCCTGCGACCATTTTGTTGTTGACGATTGCCAAAACATTACATAACGTTTCCTCTAGCCTTCCCCTTCATATCAATATCGAGGTGACTCGAACTAAGTGATGGTGTTAGGTGTTCGCGTTAAGTTGACCATACCCTGCCTCACCCACCTGCTTTCCGTGCGTCTCGCTGTGTGTGGGGTAGTGGTGGACGCCGTGGTGAGACACGACCGACACTTCGTCGTCGCCGATGTTTTCGTCATCATCAGGGACACGGCGCTGCTGGGTACGACCCTAAAAATTAATAACAAGGTTCTTCGTGTTAGACATGATTACATTGATTAATTAAACCTTAATTGTACGTCGTTGTGAATATAATTTACACACAGCTCGGTACCAGCTTCCACCCAGAGCGAGTTTTAACGACTCAGTGGGTAGGTGTAAGACCACTACAACCTCTTCTCTCTCGCTAAAAACTAACAACTAACCCATTGTTCTAGACAGACATACCAGATAGCTGAGGTGTGTGCCCAGGATAGTGTGCTTTAACCTTTAAAAGCACGAAAATAAGCGTAGTGAATAAGGGAATTATTTAAACACCAGGGCACTGTTTTACGAAGCTATCTTAGCGTTAAGATCACCTTAAATGCATTAGGTAGCAATGCGCTCAAGGTGATCTTAGCGCTAAGATCGCTTCGTAAAACGAGGCCCTGTACCATAATATATATATTTAAACTACTTTATATTTGTTCACATCTGCTTATGAGTGAGATTACATCTTTGAAATTTTCTATAAAATTAGGATTTTTTTTCAAACAAAACTAAGGTTTAGAATAATTTAGTAATTACATAATTACAAATGACATAAATATACGAGTACGTGCAACAACTAATACCACAAGGCTTTGCTTTTAAAATGAACTTAATTTTAAGCACATAGCTTTATTAATGTAAGAGATACTACTTGTGTTGCTATAGCCATTTTACTTTACTTTACTTATAAGCAAAGACACAATACCTGTCAAAAGCGACGATGGCATGCGTCCATCAGAGAACTGTTCAAGCACGCCTGCCGTGGGCACAACCTCTGACTTCGCCAGAGAGTTCTGTCCATGACAGGATATCAGAAGCTCTGTTGGATTCTTTATATCTGTACACTTGGAGCCACGGCATTTTTCAAAAGCAGGGTGTAGTACATCCCTATTAGCCACATGTGGCTAGTGATATGATGACAGGAACAATTATATACTGTTTCGAACAGGGCCTCCAGGAGTCCAAAATATTAGACTCGAGTACTCGAGGGTCAAACTCGAACCGGACCCAGAGAGTACCCGACACTTAGATGATTATGAGACGAAGGGATAAAGTAAAATAGCATTATGCATCTTAATCCCAGCGGTACCGGCCTCGGTGGCGTCGTGGTTAGGCCATCGGTCTACAGGCTGGTAGGTACTGGGTTCGGATCCCAGTCGAGGCATGGGGTTTTTCATCCAGATACCGACTCCAAACCCTGAGTGAGTGCTCCACAAGGCTCAATGGGTAGGTGTAAACCATTTGCACCGACCAGTGATCCATAACTGGTTCAACAAAGGTCATGGTTTGTGCTACCCTGCCTGTGCGAAGCGCAAATAAAAGATCCCTTGCTGCTAATCGGAAAGCGTAGCCCATGTAGTGGCGACAGCGGGTTTCCTCTCAAAATCTGTGTGGTTCTTAACCATATGTCTGACGCCATATAACCGTAAATAAAATGTATTGAGTGCGTCGTTAAATAAAACATTTCTTTCTTTCTTTCTTAATTCCAGCGCTGAAACTGGATGCCAAATCATGCCATTGGATTGCATTCCACACGTTATCTGGGCGGGATTTAGCTCAGTCGGTTGAGCGCTCGCCTGAGGTGCTTGCATCGCAGGATTGATCCACCTCAGTGGATCCGTTCAACTGACTGGGTTTTTTTCTTGTTCCTACCAGTGCACCACAACTGGTCAAAGAACGTAGTATGTGCTTTCCTGCCTGTTTGAAAGTGCGTATAAAAGATCCCTTGCTACATTAAATAAAACAAACCTTAACGAACTGTTGCACATTCTCATAGCCCTAGCTTAAAATGTAATTGGCGGCAAGAATATGACAAACTGACGTTAAAAATAGAATTAAATGAGAGTGTTCTGTCTTCCACGGGTACTAGAGTCCTGTGAAGGACTCGAGTCTTGGAAGACTCGGCCCGCGCACGAGTACTCGAGCACTCATGCAGACCCGAGTTTAGTAAAGACAGTGATACTGACCTAGCCCTTTAAAATATATAAAAGGGCGATCCCAATAATACGAACGTACAAGCCAGATGGAGGCACGGACATACAGAATGAATAACCTGATTACATTGTAATTGCAAAGTGTTCGAAATATCTATAGATGGAAATAAATCAATTACTAAATTGCTATTTACAGTAGGAAAGTTAAAAAAGGACTTTAGCTTATTAACTAGGTTTTTCCTTTTAAAGTCGCAGACCCTGGTTTTAACCCGTGAACACTGACTTTGGTTAATGTACAAACCTATAACATATCTGTGTAGTTACAGTTTGTTTTGTTTAACGACACCACTGGAGCACATTGATTAATTAATCATCGGCTATTGGATGTCAAACATTTGGTAATTCTGATTCGTATTCATCAGAGGAAACCCGCTACATTTTTCCTAATGCAGAAAGGGATCTTTTATATGCACTTTCCCACTGGTGCACTGGTTGGAACGAGAAAAAAACCCAATCAGCTGAATGGATGCACCAATGTGGTTCGATCATGCGACGCAAGCACCTCAAGCGATAACTCACTCCTATATCTGTACAGAGTTACAATAGAGTGAAACGAGAGTCTGTGACGTTGAAACAGGGAAATACCCTCTAAAAATAGACTATAACTCGCCTCCATAACCGTTACTTCTCAGAGAGGCATGCGGTTTTTTAGTATTATAAAGATTTAGTGGTATAACAAAGACCAGTATGATTAGAAACACTTCAAATGTACTGATATGGATCACATATGGATAAACAAAATATATAATAGTTCAATGATTAAAAAATGGCTTTAATAATGAACCGACCTCGGTGGCGTCGTGGTTAAGCCATCTGACATAAGGCTAGTAGGTACAGGGTCCGCAGCCCGGTACCGGCTCCCACCCAGATCGATTTTTAACGACTCATTGGGTAGGTGTAAGACCACTGCACCCTCTTCTCTCTAACTAACCACTAGCAATTAACAACTAACCCACTCTTCTGGACAGACAGCCTCAGATAACTGAGGTGTGTGCCCATGACAGCGTGCTTGAACCTTAATTGAATACGAGCACAAACATAAGTTGAAATGAAATCTAATAGTGAAAAATACGTCGAATGTGTGAACATTACCTTGGTGGTACCACTGGTTTCGTGTTCTACATGTTCGTGGTGCTGTTGTTGAGGCGCTTGGTAACAGAGCTGTCCTAGCAGTAATATTAAAATCCACTCACACCACATATCGCCAGCATCGATAAGTAACTGACACTTCATGTGAATACCTTTTATAGATGAGTATGTTGATAGATCCCATTTACGAGCATGCGTACAAAGCAAATACCGAAAAATAGATGACAGACCAATAAAAACAAAATAATAATGTGTAAAAAGTGAAATAAAGAAGAATACAATGTTTATGGTTGAGGGATATAAACATTATATATTTGTAATACTTGGAGGCGAGGTTGGGTGGGGATGGGGTGCAACAAGTATGCAAATCTGTAAAGTAAACGAATGTAGTATATACCAGCAGACGTATTATTTCGTTCTGTACCTCATCTGTTTGTTCGTTGCTGTTTGCAGATTCCTATGGGCGGTTATTTTTTGTATTTCTTCTTCTTTTTTGTGTTCTTCTACTTCTTCTTCTTCTCATTATCATTAGTTTAATTTATATTTTTCTTTTATTGACATTGAAAGCAGTGTTCATTTAGCACACGTATGATAGAGCTTAGCTTTTATTTTATCATCAATGTGGTAAATAGTTTCTCTAAAATACGTAAGAAATAGACCTTCAGCTGCCAATAGACCCCCGTCCCCCCTGGGGGGATTTGCGACTATGTGGGTCTGAACGCTTGTTTAATTTAACACTGATTTTTAGGTGTTTACCCTCTGGCAACGTTTTTTCCCCCAGACGTTACAGCCTGTAATGTAGCCTACCTTTTGAGAAACAATAGGTTTAAAGCATAGTGATACTTAATAGTCTGGCAGATTATGGCAGAAACTGGAAAGTTTGTATTTAGGGTTTTTGTTATTGTCTTGTGTAGGAGAAGACGTCACGTTTTGAAATGTGCCTAATAAACCAAGGTCATTCAAGATAGCGCCCATAACAGTAACCATTTCATGTTAATGGCTACAACTGCCTTCATATTAAACATACAAAGACACATTTGATGTCTTCTCGTAGGTTTTGGGGGTCACAGAACCTATTTAAACCATTTTTAAGGTTGGTTAGGAATTACATCATAGGAAATTTACGGCTGTCAATTTATGTTTTGGATACAACTTGCTTTACATTAAAACTGCGGCATGTTAATGTTGGTGTCTAGTCACAGGTTCCAGGGGTTAATAAATGCATTTAAACATTTACAAGGTTGGTTAGGAATTACATCATAGGAACTCCAAGATGGCCTCCAATATGGCTGACAATTTATGTTTTGGTTACAGCTTGAGTCACATTAAATCCAGGGTGACTAGTCATGGGTTTTGGGGTCTAAGGTATCCATATATCCATCTAGATATTTGGCATGCTTTACATAATCTGAAATTCAAGACGGTGGTCGATACAGATACAGATCCAGCTCTAGTTTCAAGAGGAATATGTATAATATATTTACACTCTTAGCAAAAACGGTTTCACTTCTTGATGCAATTGCTATATCGTACTTTTAAATCTCAAAGCTAATGTCATCACAGACATCGACTACACTGATAAGTTCAACGGGTTGTTCCTCAAGCTCTTCGTCCTCGAGAACAGATTCACACAATATATCAATATATCTATGGGAAGAATATTTCCCTGGGTCCATTCTATTTCTAGTCTTGATTGAGCTGCTTTCCATCCTTTCCCAAAAGGACTTGGAAGGTCAGGTTTTGCAATATTTTCCAAACTATTGGCACGTTCTGTGTACAGCCTGAGGCACGGTGGGAGAAGACTCATGTCTGTTCCAGCAGTAGCTGAGAGAGGTTGATCCTGTGCTGTCTGAAACTTGTCTGATAGGCGTATGTCATGGCGAAGCTTGTCCACATCTATAAACTTTGGCCGCCCGTACAAACAACACACAAAGTATTCAAGTTTGGTGTGTGTTCTTTCTTCCACATTCACCAAGAATGTTTCTAATGTTCCCCTTCGAGCTCGTTCAGATGCGTTGATGGAACCTTTGAGGAAGGTTATCAGTGACAAAATCTATCCTTGCTGGTTTCCGTAATAGAGAGGTCACCGAAAGTACCAGGAATTCCAACTAGAGATTGGAGGAGTGCATTTCCATCAATAACAGAAGAACACAACTCAGGTTTTGGCTCTTCACAATCAATGGCCTGTTCAAGAGTAAGTATAATCTTTGCTTTTCGAAGTTTGCAGGGATGCCATCTGCAGTGGTGATTGCCCATGGAACTGGGCTCATAGGATATGCCAATATCTTTTCAAATCTGATGTTATTTGGTGCTGACAAAAGGAGCAGCTGATTAAACATAATTGTCTGTGCTATGATTTGCAGATGAACGCACCTTTATGTGCTTTTGAAGGGAAGAGAATGTATTCAGTCACATTTATTTCTGAACCAACCTCTCTTGAACAAAGTCATGGAAAGCTTTGTCGTCAGAAGATCTTTTCCAACTTCGGGAGGTGTTGGCATGCCAGAAGAAAGACAAAACAGACCATCTCCACCATCTCTATGAAATGGATTGACGAAATTCTCGAAAGATGCAAGCACATTCTATAATTCTTCTTCACCTTTCCTGATTTGTGAGGGCCTTTTGTCTTTGTGGGTTATTTCCTCATCATCAGTCATCCCGGCTATGTCCACTGCTGCACCAAGGTAAGCGCCCCAGAAGTGCATCGTCACACACCATCTGTAGTAGTGGGCGGGACGTAGCCCAATAGTACAGAAACCGCTCGATGCGCGGTCGGTGGTATATCAAAGGCCGTGGTATGTACTACCCTGTCTGTGGGATGGTGCATATAAAAGATCCCTTGCTGCTAATCGAAAAGAGTAGCCCATGAAGTGGCGACAGCGGGTTTCCTCTCTCATTATCTCTGTGGTCCTTAACCATATGATTAACGCCATATAACCGTAAATAAAATGTGTTGAGTGCGTCGTTAAATAAAACATTTTTTTTTCTTTCTCCATCTGTAGTAAGCAGAGAAGTTCCTGCTGAATCCAATGGTACCGCCATGTGACTTCGCATGTCAGTTTATAGTCTACTCGATGGTTTAATCTACTGGAGTTCGTGGTGTAGCAACATCAGACCTCAGAAGTAGTGTGTCAGCACCTGGATGTGTGTCTTTGATGTCCAGGAGCATCATCAAGTATACTCTCAAGCTCTTGACATAGTTTTGGTTGTCCATTGCAAACAACAATGGACACGTTTCCTGCAGACAAGCAATATGCAGGTCCACGATGTTTTCTTTTGTTGTCCCGAGGAACCTCAACACTAGCCAGATCCTGTCTATGTAATAGGGCCAGAATTTTGCGGTTTTCCAAAGATACTCTGTCTTATCTGTGTTTGAAAAGAGAATACTGCTCAAACATGTGGAATAAGTTAAATTTGACACCTATGACTAGACATCAAAATTATCACAGTATGTACAATGTGAAGGGAGTTATAACCAAAACATCATTTCATACCTATATCGGTGGCCATCTTGGATTTATTATTGTGCAATTCCTAACCAACCTTGTAAATAGTTGAAACAAATTCACTGACACCACAGAAATATGACTAGGCACCAAAATGAACAGTTGTCATAGAATTAATGTGGAGAAAATTATATCCAAAGCATAAATTAAAAGCCATATTGATAGCCATTTTGGATTGTGTATGACATAAACCCTAACCAACTTTATAAATGGTTTAGATAGATTCTTTGACCCCCAAAACGTATGGTTAAACACAAAAAGTATCATACTAGGTTTAATATAGAGGCAGTTATAGCGAATATCACGAAATGGTGGCCATCTTGGATGCCATCTTGAATTTTATAACAACCTCATTCACCTTGCCATTTTGAAAATGACTGCTTTGCATATATATTCAAATAAGACCAAATCCGATAGGTTTGGCTAAAAAAAAATTATTTAGCATTAAGTAATCATACCAGTAAACTCGAAATATAGGGCTCAAAGAAGGAAAAATGGCTTTTATTTTGATCCCTTGTTGCCAAAATAACCCGTTTACAGAAGGCAAACATGTGCAGTTCATCTTTCTATGTCACGGGCTTTTAAAATAACAACAATTGCCAGCTGACGGTCTAAAAATATCTACGTCTGTCAGTTGTTAATGTTTTTGTTAGCTACTTACGGATTCATCTATATGATCCCTTAGATACAAGAAGCGTGGGCAATTTACTGTTATATCTGTCAGAATGCGCTCACAACTCTTGTCATGGCGTCCGGTGAGTTTCAAATAAGAGTTGTTTTATTAACAGCCAGGGATTATGGCTGTGAGTGGCAGACGTCACAAGACAACATGACAGACGGCTTCCTGAATGTCACTAAAAGATGTCTGGGCCGAGTTCAGCCAGACTGAACAGACAAACGACCGCAAGACTGGTTTATTTGCTTCACGGTAAACCAAATGTCAATGTTAGGAACGAATGAAGTAGTTCGCGAACGTTAGCGAAACGTTCGCTGGCTGAACTCGAAGCTGGACTCGCCGAGTGTGACTCAGCTGGGGTTTTTTATTGTGGAAATCACCTGTTACACTGTATTAAAGATTGCTCTTTATTATCCGATGATTGGAACAACAAAACCGTCACTACAGTGAACACAGAAGATGTCTCTATACAAGGCAGATTCCAAAACGTCAAGTACAAGGGCCAAAATTACGATCCCTGTTTTTCTTAAACGCAGGTGTTTAAGCATTGTAAATGTATGTTTTATAGAGAACATTGATATATTAATCATCGGCTATTGATTGTCAAACATTTGGTAATTGTTACATATAGTCTAAGAGAGGAAACTCGCTACATTGTTTTTCATTAGTAGCAAGGAATCTTTTATATGCATCGTCTCACAGACATGATAGCACATACCACAACCTTTGATATGCGAGCTGTGGTGCACTGGTTGGAATGAGATGGGCCTACCGACGGTGATCGATCTCAAACTGACTGCACATCAAGCGAGCACTTTACCAATGGGCAACGTCCCGCCCAGTACAAATATGTAGTTACACGCGTGTAAGGCATAAACAGGCTGTGTAAACTCGGTCCTAAATGTGTCCTGTTTAGGGTTTTGCGTTATGTTTAATATATAGCAGATATAGTCATCTGTTGGTGCTGCTGTCGTCGTTGCTAATGATCTTGGTAACTGGTTATAATCACAGTGGCGGAGATTACAATAATGATGATTATTACTATTACGAACAGAACAGAACAGAACAGAACAGAACTTTATTTCTCCCAGGCCGTTGCACTACGACATATGGGGAATATGAAATAACAATATTTGACAGTGATACAGTGAGTATGATGATAGTAATGACGATGATGATAACAATTATGATTAATAGTCAAACTGGTGGTTAAGATGATGAGCATGACGACGACGATGACACAATGATGGTGATGAGCATGGCGATGCCAATCTACTTCATTTTATTGAATAAATATTGTTTTAAAAATAGTTCTTATATACGTCATCTGTCCCGGAGCAAGTCACTGGCTATCCAGAGACAGGCCCCGGGACGGACATACTCAAAACTCTAGTGGTATATGAGTTATATACGTCAGTGTGAATGGGTGACCTCTGAATACAAGTTCATGAAAATAAAACCATCAGTATATAAATAAATATATACCTCGAAGTGCACCGCCAAATTTACCCAGGAATGGGGTTAGTGACATTAGTCACCTGATGATTAATAAAAATACACTTGTCTTGCATATGCTCTTCCTTCAGGCGAGCGACTGTCTGTCGACACAAAGACATACTCGATATAAATATCTCTTCTTTTGTCTTCATAAATTAATTTTCCGTCGTGACAGTTCGTACGCTTCGTGCACGGCCAGTGTCTTTATAACAAGAGGCTATTCGTACAGTTCAACAACTCGGATCTAGCTCACAATTGTTCCACGCGTGGGATAAGACTGACACTTATGCCAGGAAGTATTAGCAGAAGCTATTACACAACTTATTGAGATATATCATTTGTTTAACAACAAAGAAAACTATTTCTGCGTTGTAAAGAAGAAAACGAAAGGTGACCACTTCGAACAGTCTCTTGCGGTAATACGGACAGAGTATGAATACGTGGAACTATATTTTCCTTGTGTGTGTGTTCTGTGCGAGGCGTGGTAAAACCAGCCTGCCGCAGGAGTGTGTTTCGTGTCAAAGAAGCCGCGCTTGCAGTCCGCCGGAATGTGTTTGCTGTGATGACACGATGACGTTTCCGCGACATCGTCAACCTCAGATCGTTTTTTTAACCTTCGACGACGCCGTAGGCGGACAGATCTTACCTTACTACCGACGTCTGTTTCGCTCCGACAGACTCAACCCGAACGGCTGCCCCATCTCCATGACGCTGTTCGTGTCGCACGATAACACCAACTACCATGAGTTGAAGACGCTGTTCGACAAAGGCATGGAAGTGGCTGTCCACAGCGTCACGCACAGCCACCTCACCCCGCAGACCTTCGCCAGGGAGGCCTCCGACATGAAAGACAATCTTGTACAAGCGGGCATTCCTGCCGACACGATAACCGGCTGGAGAAGTCCCTATCTGGAAGTCGAGGGCGATACGCAGTTCGCAAATCTGTCATCTCTTGGATTCGCGTATGACGCTACGCTGACTGTAGGGAATCTAGGTTCGGATGGACGCAGCTTCCCTAAACCGTTTACTTTAGACCACGGGTGGCCGTTCCCGTGTCGTGTGAAGGACTGCCCTAAAGGTGTGCATCCTGGGTTCTGGGAGGTGCCCGTAGTTGAGCTGCACGCCAGTCCACAGAGGCCGTGTGTGTATGTGGACGCGTGTCCCATCCCGTGGGACAACAAGCAGGCTGCTTACGACCTGCTGTGGACTAACTTCGTCAACTACTACGACGGGAACCGAGCACCCATGGGTCTGAACATGCATGCCGCCTGGTTTTACGACTCCGAGAGACTGGCCGCCATGGATGAATTCATCAGTAAGTTGACCAGCATGAAGGATGTGTATATAGTGTCAATACATCACATGCTCGACTGGATGAAACAGCCGATGCCTCTGACGGACATTATGCAGGGGAAATTATTGTCCTGGAACTGTGATTCTACTCTGAAGATGAAACAAGGCATACATAATATATCAAATCAGAAAGAAGATATGTCATCTGAGAAGCAAATGATATCAACGCAGATACATAAGATGCAAACTATGTCAACACAGCAAAACGTACAAAGTATATCGACACAGAAGCAAGACAAACCAAGTATGTCAACAAAGAAACAAGACATACAAACTATGTCACCACAGAAGCAAGGCATGCAAACTGTGTCACCACAGAAGCAAGGCATACAAACTATGTCACCACAGAAACAAGGCATACAAACTCTGTCACCACAGAAGGAAGATTTATTTCTGATTCTTCAACAACAGCTCCTGGACAGTATTCAGCACGACGTACTAAAGAGTTCTGTGAATACTGCGTCAGAAGGATATCACATTAACATAACTGAACATCAGTCTGCTATACAATCAGGTTTCCTTGTACCTAAAATCGTCGGCAGACCAGAGCGAGAACCTACAGATAAGTCGTCTTCAAACAGAGGATCAGTAGCATTATCTACAACATCAGTAGAACCAATAAGGAAGATGGTTAAAAAAAATGACAGTTTGCAGATTATCCCGCCTCTTCCATCGACTGTTATGGGATCGGAAACTCACAACATCACACAAAACACGACAGCAGTAAAGTCAAAGTCAGAGTCTGATAATAACAATGACGCTTCAGAGACGAAGCGAACATTCACTAATATTCGTGATCAGCTAGTGGAATGGATTGAACCCAGCCAGGAACCGAAACAACTGCGTCATACAACGTCAATCAGTTTCGGAAATATCTCATCTAGTGAACGAGTTCGAATCAATGATAAAGATGTCCACCAGCTGCTAAGTCTTGAAAACGTGACAAACAAACGTAAAATAATAAACAAAACAATAAATACTCCAGAATCAGGTGGGGAGAGGGGATCGGCTCTCACAACATCCACTATATCAGCTGATAACGACCGAGATAGTATCTTGGATTTGACTTCATTATTGAATAGTGAAAACGACAGCGGCAGTTATAAAATCATAAACGGTGTAGGAACAGGTGTAGCAAGGAATTATACAGCTTTCTGGAATGGACCAAAAGGGCATTACATAATTACACCAGGTCTAAAAGGCAACACCCAAGATTCACCCGACTGGGATGAAAGTGGTCTTGTTTCTCTGCCACCTGTTTTAAATGTAAAAAGCGATAATGAAACTATGAAGGAAAAACTCGATTCTAACGATATAAAGACGTTATGGTCTCGTGCACAAAATGATGATAGACTAACTGAAAGTATTGTTCGATTTATGAGTCACCGACCTGAACCCTTAACACATTTTGTTGTTAAGTCCAGTGGAGGAGAAAGTAACGGACAACCAAGTGATAAATCGTTGCCACATGAACAGGATATGTTGATCCCACCTTTTCAAGAATCGAAAATGCACAGCAACTTTTCTGAAACTGTTGGCAATATTAAGCAGGCAGATTTAGAAGAAGGAACGTTACCAAGAACGCATCATGGCCAATCTTTGTGGGAATTTGAAAATAATCACAAGCTGTTGTCCACAAATGTTAGTAATAATGTGTTAGAAGTGTCACTGGCAACTTTCAAAGGTAAATCAGTCATGAATTCAACTAATAGTCAATATCTGTCAGAAGGCGTCAGCCAAGAACTTGAAAATCATACCAAACAGTTGGATAGTCTTATTCCTATGGAACTAAACGAGTTTAAAACGCGTGTAGAGACGAATCGCTTACCAAATCCTTCATACATATTGCACACCAATGCGCGTATTGTGAGTGTACCATATTACCTGCTCAAACTGTTATTAAACGAAAGAGAAATGAGACGACAACGAAACGTTTGGATGTCAGAGCATCGTCCACAGAACAAACTATCGATTCATTCAGCTGGTTTGTCGGTGCAACACGCGAGACAGCGGGCGAGAATTGTGTCTCCAAAGACACGTGGGAAAACGCTGCAGGGCTTAGCGTTACGTCTGCTCGGGACCTTTTCAGTGTATCCCAAGTCGGTATTTAGCAGACAACGTGACGCGCTTTTCCAGCTGTACAGACAACCCATATTAAACCTTCCTTCATACAACGGTCATAGACAATCCACATTAACCCTTCCTTCGCACAACGGTCATAGACAATCCATATTAACCCTTCCTTCGCACAACGCTCATAAACAATCCACATTAAACCTTCTTTCTCACAACGGTCATAGACAATCCATTTTAACCCATCTTTCACACAACGGTCATAGACAATCCACATTAACTCTTCCTTCACACAACGGTCATAGACAATCCACATTAAACCTTCTTTCACACAACGGTCATAGGCAATCCAAATTAACCCATCCTGCACACAACGGTCATCACAGGGAAAATGTGTATTCGTCTAATAGACGAGGGCAGGAAACAAATGTCGGCTCATTTCTGAATACAATGAATAGAAAACTACGAATGCAAAGATTTCCATTTGAAGCTGATTATATTAGGCCACTATTATTAACGAGGAATAGACAAAATGTGTATTATACAGGTCGAGAATCCGTTTCTGGGAAAAACATGTTACAAAATGTCTTTATGTCTTTGCCCTACGTGTATCCGCGCAAAGATATTTCTGTGTTAAGCAATTTGCTTTCCTCTCGAAGTTCGCATGGAAGTCTAACTTTTGCCTATGGAGGAATACCACGAGCCTATAAAAACTTGATGAAATTAACGACACTGGGATAATGAATAAATATAGAAGTTCGAGGTTTTCAGTTTCTAAGTATTTTGGAAGAACATTTTATAGCATTTGAAATGTTGGAATATAATTCTGTACACCAGAGTGCCTCGATAAATAAAGACCTACGCAAGACTGTAACCACGTGGTGTTTGTGTGGGATAGACTGTATTAAAGTACGGACTAGTGAGGGATTAAAAGTTCGGACCAGTGGCGTATTAAAGCACGGATCAGTGATGTATTAAAGTACAGACCAGTGAAGTATTAAAGTACGGACCCATGGCGTATTAAAGTACGGACCAGTGACGTATTAGAGTACGGACCCATGGCGTATTAAAGTACGGGCCAGTGACGTATTAAAACACAGACCAGTGGCGTATTCAGGAGGGCGATCACCCGCGAACAATTTGACTGGTACCATCGTGTTTTATCACATCACATTCATTTAACACTAGGCAGAAAACGCAGTCTAGCGAGCAACCGCGAACACCTACCTTCCTGAACATGCCTCAGCGGTTGTCAAACCAGTTCTCGTTTGAGTTTTAACAAGCGACGTTTATGGTACTTCTAATCTGAAAATATGACCTGAAATAACTGGGTAGATGCAATCCCGGATAAATTCAGCGATGCTTGTAATATAATTTTTACAGTTACACTACTCAGGATTAGGTAGAGTACCCAGAAATGGCGCTCAAATCAACTGCTGCAGCTTAATATCCACATATATAACACACGTCAGTCATGGAGTCAAAACCTAAATAGTAGTATTGCACACATGCTGTTATTTTTATCACAGGGTCTGTGTAGGATGGTTCGCATCCCAGACCGGTTACGCCACTGTTTTGTGGTAGTTGTCATTCCCACTTGTAATAGCCAGATAGTTCGTATTTCACGTATTATCATGGTATCAAATCATGAGATATGTGTTGTGATGTATACATTGGTATTCAATGTTACTAATTAAAAAATAAACAGTTTATATTTATAAAGCCTTGGTCCTCTGATTCGATATTAAAATATTATAGTCCAGGAGCCAAGTCGATTTATCTATGTCGGAGAGTCAGGAAGGTTTGAACATTGATTCTTATGTAAAAATATGTGTAGATTTCAGATTTGCAACTCTTGCTTGGTACGTCAAAGTAAATTTTTGTTTGATCTGCTGCTACCCCAAGACAACAGTCCACGGGGCAGACACCAAATTTCAGTTATAGGGGAGATTAAACTCTTTAAAAATGTTTTTGTGACACTTAATATCTAAACTTTCCATTTTGATTTTCTGGATTTTCATAATTGGTCAATTTGACCTACATTTTCAAGATCAAATGAAGGTCATTGTATTTGAATATATAATATGCTATAAATGACACCAATCATTGGTTTCTTTTAATTCTTTCTTATAATATTGATCAATAATGTTCATATTATTACTTTGGTTTACAGATATATCCATTACACATCTAGTAGGGATGCTTCCTGATTCATATTTCAGGGGCAGATCCATAATTTAACGAAAGGGAGATATGTTTGGGAAAAGGTTACGTCCACATTTTGGGGCATGGTTTGTTAAGAATGGGTACCAATGCTTACTGAGGTCTGTATAGGGTATGGTTTATGGTGAGGGTTGGTGTGGTTTATGGTGAGGGTAGGTGCGATTTACGGTGAGGGTAGGTTCCCACATAAGTCCTCATTTGAGGGTATGGCATGGATACCCATGCTTACTGAGGTCTATACAGTGTATGATTTATGGTGAGGGTTGGTGTGGTTTATGGTGAGGGTAGGTACCCATGCAAAGATGATCTTTAAAGGTCATTTTGATGTCATTTAAAGTCATTTAGGTTCAAATTAGGGAAAATTAAGTTTGTACATTTTTTCACAACTTTGAGGGTAGGGCTTTTTACAAATATGTTACATAAGGTTCACTCTTCATAGATATGACTGTATTAGATCATTACAGTGTGTATGCAAACTATGGGGAATCAATTTATCTCGAAACAATGTGTTTACAAGTTTCTAAAACATGTCTTTTAAATATTTAATGGTAGCACTTTGCCAAACGTTGGTACCCATGATTATTGAGATCTGTGCAGGGTAAAGTTTATGGTGAAGATAGGTACACACGCTAAATTGACCTTTATTGCTATCTATATAGAGTATGGTTTATGGTAAAGGTAAAGGTAAAGGTAAAGGTACTAGTGCCATTTTAGCCTTTAGGGTGTCATTTTAGAAGCTAGTTGGTGGCAAAATCGAGTTTTTGTTTTTTAAATCTGTAAGTCTAGGTTCTTTTTTGAAAGTGCTATTAAAGGTTTACTTTTGATTGTTAACTGTATCTTATTGGTCAATATAATTTGCGTGTTGACTGGTAAATCTGGAACGAATAATTTTACAATAATATTATTCTTTTTGCGATACATTTTTCTAGATACCATATATAGATAACTGGCTCTACAATGCATATAAACTGATAGGCTATTATAATTTGCATTGGTATAGCAGTTATAAAAAATAAACCTGTGCATTAGCTGGGAATGCGGATGTTTTTAATAGTATGTCAAAATTGTTTTCTCTGTCAGCCGCTACCCAAAGACAAAGAAGAATTCACTAAACTAACTGTTTCTCAACCTGAATAAAGTCAAATGATATGTTTATGTTAACTAATTGTTCCAAAGATATTTATAAATAACTATGAAATATGAATTTTTATATGTTTTTGTTTAATCTTTGGCTTTGGTATAGAATGAAATGAAATATGCTTCATATAATATTATTGGGAATGTAAACAGATCCCATCTTTCTCTCTAAACGACTGGCCAAACAAAATTTCAGGCTCTTTTTAGAAATGAAAGAAAGAAGTGTTTTATTTAACGACGCACTCAACACATTTTATTTACGGTTATATGGCGTCAGACATATGGTTCAGGACCACACAGGTTTTGAGAGGAAACCCGCTGTCGCCACTACATGGGCTACTCTTCCGATAGGCAGCAAGGGATCTTTTATTTGCGCTTCCCACAGGCAGGATAGCACAAACCATGGCCTTTGTTGAACCAGTTATGGATCACTAGTCGGTGCAAGTGGTTTACACCTACCCATTGAGCCTTGTGGAGCACTCACTCAGGGTTTGGAGTCAGTATCTGGATTAAAAATCCCATGCCTCGACTGGGATCTGAACCCTGTACCTACCAGCCTGTAGACCGATGGCCTGCCACGACACCACCGAGGCCGGTCTTTTTAGAAATGAGAACATATGCTTAAAGGGACATACCCTAGTTTCAACCCGTGGAAAATTAACACTAAGTTTAGTTAATCTACAAACCTGTAACATATTTGGACAAAGTTACAAGTGAGTGAAACCGAGTCTAAGACTTTGAAATGGTGAAATACCCCCGAAAATTAGACTAAACGGACTGTTATGTCTCAGACGCACGTGCTTTTTTAAAAATATGAGAAATGCATTTTGTGATATTAAAAACACCGGGATGACCAAAAACACTTCGAATGTACGGAAATCGATAATGTAAACCATAAAACCTATGTAAAGTATGATTCCCGTTATCAAAAACGACTCCAGTAGTCAAAAATATGCCTTAGTGTTTAAAAACTAGGGTATGTCCCTTTAATGCTATATAGGGCAATGATTACAGAGAGGGTAGGTACCCCGTCATGTTAAGATCATTTAACATTATTTGGCACAAATTAAGATTTTTTTTTTATTTATTTTTTTTTTTTTTTGGGGGGGGGGGGGGGGAAGGGTTGAATATCGTTAATATTTAAGATATAATATTATTATTTAATTAAAGACAGTATCACTGTTATTCTAGCAACAATTAAAATGGTATGTCTTTGGTTTCTATGATTAAACGTATCATTCAGCATGAACAATTGCCATATAACTAATCAGTTTCATATTATGATTGATAGATAGCAGCACTGGACTGCAGTACATGTGTATTCTGGAATACATATGTACCTTGTTTTGCTACATTCAAATTATTTTTCCAACCTCTTTAAGCAGGAGATAGTCTGTCGACCACTGTCAAATTATGGAATGTTTAGAAATCAGCTCTTTTCAAATGTAGCTTAGGCATTCTTGATAGGTGGAAACACCTCCTGAGTCCTCTCTCCTTCCTGGCTTTGTCATTGACTCCGTATCACCATACAAATTATCAACTGGTTTAGGAAATCCACAATGTCCACTGCGATCACTGACATCAGTGTGTTTCAAGTGGAGTATGTCCTGCCCAGTATTTGATGACAACCCAAATGGTATCAAAGTTTTGTATCTTCGTGACCAAGATAGCAAATCATTAATAACGTTATGTGTTTGCCTGCATTCAACCAAACTCAAGAATAATTTTTGCATGTATGTCATTATTGCTGCGTCATAATTTCCTATCTGGTTGAATGTGCCATTTTTGGATCCTCAACCATCTCCAATGATAAGCCCATACTTACAAACTAATGTAATCCCATGGTCCGTAGAATATTTAATAAAAAGCTAAAATCATTGTTACTCTGATCCTGCTCGATAAACTGGGATAATACCTGTGGCAAGGGAATGTTACTTAGAGTGATAATTTGTAGACTGGTCTGATTTATACATTTAAAAAACCAATTGCAAACACATTTGTCAACATAGTTTTGGGAAAGATTGACGGTTCCACCAGAAAATATGATATTATCTTTGACACTTATATTGAGAAACAATACACAAAGCCACCAACAAAAATCTAAAGGGTAGGAAAGGGAAAGGTAAATTTTGCAAAATTTAGGATGTGACTTTCATTTGACACGAGTGTAGTTTCAATGTTTCATTAATTATTAATGAAACCAACAGTGTTCTTGCTATTCTTAAAGAGTGGAACTGTTGGCAACCTCCTGAACCCGCTGAGGTTGCGTGTATGTAGCTACTGAATCAGATTTTGGGATTGATAGTTACGTTAATGATATTTAAAAAAAACCCAGTTCTGAAATATTTCCATCTAGCAAGGATGCTACTGAGCTATATGTGGGAAGACCTATATCCAACCATACTTTTTGGTACATGAAAAGATTCTACAAACTGATAGTGGTATAAAACCTGCATCAAGAATTTTGGGGAAGGATGTGTCACACAAAATGAATATTGTCAAATAAACAATTTTTTTTATTCCAGATTCCTCTTAGTTTACATAAATATTGCAATATATACTGATCAATTAGTCATAATCAAGAGTGACCTTTAAATAAAACGTTTTAGAAAAGACTTACTCTCATAGATATTAAAATAATGTAAAACAAAACTATTGATTTTGACTTCCACTGACCTCTAAAATGACCGCTAAATTAACCTTTAAATGTCACAATGGTGCGAGAACCTACCTTCAGCAAAACCCTTACCTTAAACAGATCTCAATAAAGGTACATTTGTGTGGATACGTTCCCTCTCAATAAACCTTACCCTGTACATATATACACCTCAATAAGCACGGGTACCCATTTCTAACAAAGCTACCATGAACTATTTTAAAAAATATGTTTTAGACATTAATAAACATATTTTCGAGATAGGTTGATTTTTATATCATGTTTCCCTATAGTTTGCATGTAAATTGTAATATATAATTATCCATTATAATCATATTTATGAAAAGCAAACTTTAAATAGCATATTTGTAAAAAGCCCTACCATCAAAGAATAGAAAAATGTAAAAAAAACAACAACAATTGTTTCTTAAAAAGACCTTAAATGATCCCCAAAATGACTGTTAAGTGTCAATTTCGCGTGGGTACCTACCCTCGACATAAACTATACCTACACTCACCATAAACCATACCCTGTAAAGACCTCACTATGCATGGGTACTCACTACTAACAAATCATGCCCAAACTGTGGACATAACCCATTCGGAAATAATCTCTTTCAATTAAATTCTGTTTCTGCCCCAGAACAACATAATTTCGAGATCAGCTGATTTTTATATCAAGTTTCCCTACAATTTGCATGTAAATTGTAATATATAATGATCCATTATAATCATATTTATGAAATGCGAACTTTAGGTTGCATATTGTAAAACACCCAACCTACAAAGATAAGAATAATGTAAAAAAAAAACGTAATTTCCTCTATTTTGACCCTAAATGACCTTAAATGACCCGCAAAATGACAGTTAAAGATCACTTTTGTGTGGGTACCTACACTCACTATAAACCGCAACTACCCTCACCATAAACCATACCTTTTACAGATCTCAGTAAGCATTGGTACCCATTTCTAACAAACCATGCTCCAAAATGTGGATGTAACCTTTTCCCAAACATCTCCCCCTTTCGTTAAATTATGGATCTGCCTCTGAAATTTCAATCAGGAAGCATCCCTACTAGATATACAATGAATATATCTATAAACCAAAGTAATTGGTGTCATTTATAGCATATTATATATTCAGAAACAATAACCTTCATCTGACCTGGAAAACATAGGTCAAATTAACTAATTATGAAAAACCAACCAATAAAAATGGGAAGTTTGGATATTATGCGTCACAATAAACATTTTAAAAGATTTTAATCTCCCTTATAACTGAAATTTGGTGTCTGTCTCGTGGACTGTTGGTTTTGGGTAGCAGCAATTCGAAACAAAATTGACTTTGATATGCCACTGAAAGTATGCAAATTCCCAATTAACGTACAGGTTTAGACAAGTAAGAGTTGCAGATCTGAAATCTACACATATTTTTACATAAGAATCAATGTTCAAACCTTATTGACTCTCCGACATAGATAAATCGAGAGAGAGAGAGAGAGAGAGAGAGAGAGAGAGAGAGAGAGAGAGAGAGAGAGAGAGAGAGAGAGAGAGAGAGAGAGAGAGAGAGAGAGAGAGAGAGAGAGAGAGAGAGAGAGAGAGAGAGAGAGAGAGAGAGAGAGAGAGAGACACACACACAGAGACACACAGAGACATATACACACAGAGAGAGGCAGAGAAGAGAGAGGGAGACAGAAAAAATAGAGAGAGACAGGGAGACAATGGGGACGGACGGACGGACGGACGGACGGACGACGAACGAACGGACAGACAGACAGACAGAGACCGATAAACAAAGACATAATTTGAGAGGAGAGGGAAGGGAAGAAGAGATGACTCAATTCTGACTATATTTAGAAATGTAGGTAATAAAAAAAATTCCGCATGTCACATTTTCTCCCGCTGCACACTAGTATTGTAGCTAACATTCATCCTTGAAGCTAATAATTATGCGGGGGCGGAATGTAGCTTAGTCGGTTGAGTGCTTGCTTGAAGTGCTTGCGTCGCAGGATCAAATCACCTCTATAGATCCATCCAACCTGATTTTTCGCTTTTCAACCAGTGCACCACAACTGGACAAAGACCGTATGTGTTTTTCTGTTTGTAGGAAAGTGCATATAAAATATCACTTGCTGCATTAGGAAAAATGTAGCGGGTTTTCTCTGATGACTAGGTGTCAGAATTACCATATAATTGACATCCAATAGCCGATGATTAATTAATCAATGTGCTCTAGTGGTGTCGTTAAACAAGACAACTTTTTTCAAGGTAATATGCTGTCTGCAAAAAACCCACAAAAAAACACTCATGTAGAAAAGCGTTATATGACAGCGCACACCGGTCCCTTACACACACACACACACACACACACACACACACACACACACACACACACACACACACACACAGACACACACACATACACACAGACACACACACACAGAAACACACACACACAGACAGACACACACTCACAGACACACACACACACATACACAGACACACACACACATACACACACACACACACAGACACACACACACACACAGACACACAGACACACACACACACAGACACACAGACACACACACACAGACACACACACACACACAGACACACACACACACACACGGACACACACACACACACACACACGCGCGCGCACAGATCACACATATACACACAGAGATCACACATATACACATAGAAATCACACATACACACACACACACAAACACACACATACAAACACACATATACCCACCCACACACGTGCACACACACACACACACACACACACACACACACACACACACACACACACACACACACAGACACACACACACAGATACACACACACACACAGACACACACACACACAGACACACACACACACAGACACACACACACACACAAGCGCGCACACAGATCACACATATACACACAGAGATCACACATATACACACAGAAATCACACATACACACACACACACACACACACACAAAAACACACACATACAAACACACATATACCCACCCACACACGTGCACACACACACACACACACACACACACACACACACACTCACAAAGACAGACAAACATACACAAACACAAGATAAAAACGAATCCTACCCCCCACACCAAACATTTCGCGATCTTCCAATATCAATGTATTTAACAGTCCACCCGACCAATTCAAACTGTCTGACGATCTACTTAAGTGTTATTTAAGTGAAATCCAACTGTAAATTAATATTCTTCAAAAGGAAATAAAATAAATATTAGTATTTATTTGAAACGTATTTTTAAGGATAACTTATGTAAAACAAATATTTGTTGCTTAATTATAAACATAGCGAACGTATAGCGAACTATCCGGGTTTTTGCAACAACAGCTTTGAACAATAATTATTTCCTGATAATTACGATCTCTCGTAGCTGTGTTGATGTTGCGAATTGACCAATCGATACTGCCATTGCTTAGCAACAGACAATTGATTTCTTCTCGCTATGCGTCAGACATTAATTATGTTAACTGTCAAAGACGTCCATATTGGAACCCTGGCGCTTAAGACTGAGTGACACAGAGAAACGAGCCATCAGGTGATTGACGTGAGGATACACCGAAAACCGAGCGACAAACACACGACTTAACAGACTGAACTGATTACCGTGTTATATAAAGACAACACGTCAAGCCTTTTTATCTTTGGCGACAAAATGGCGCAGTCCGTGATAGCACTTGTGTTGGTGGCACTGACCACAAGCATGGCTTTTCCCAGAGATGACCAGCTTTTACAACAATTGTTTGAAGAATATCTTCAGAATCGAAACGCGATACAGGTAAGAAACGTACACTGTTGTTGTATTGGTGTATATTGTGGGGTAGGGGAGGGGGCGGATGGCTGTAGCTTGTCATTGGTATATTATAATGTTATGTTTACAGAATGTTTAGGGATAAAAACTAAAACGTGTTTTTGAAGATTATCGTTGAAAGAATGAACACAGCAAATAAGGAAGAGATGTAATTTAAAACTGCACGTTGTTTAAACACTGTTGAAAAACGAGACAGTACACACATACACACACACGCGCGCACGCACACACACATGTGCGCACACACACACGCACACACACGGACTCACAGAAACACACACACACACACATGCACGCGCAGGCCCCAGAACACACATACACACACGCACATACAAAAAACCACACACAAACTACACCATTACCCTTACCAGCCTGAGTAGTTTGGTTAATTAAGTTCAGGCTGGTAGGTTGCGTGTTCACATGGTAGTACCAGCTCCAACCCAAAGTAAGTTTTGATGACTCAGTGCAGAAGTGTATGTCATTAAATCGACCTCTCGGTCTCTAGTCACTGACAACTAATCCTGTACACACAGCCCAATACAGCGTACTTGAATGATAATTGCATATGAGCACGAATATAAATTTAAAAAAAAAAATACAATATTGCACATGCTACTTTTTAATATGATCTTGTCTCTTGTGAAAACCTGTTTAAATATTTCACCCGTGACATATACTTGATACTGACATTCCTCGTACAAAGATGATAAATATCCTTCAGTGATATTATGTAATTGTTTTGACAAGGAGAGAGGCCCCAGGGTATAATGGTCGTCGAGAGAGAGAGAGAGAGAGAGAGAGAGAGAGAGAGAGAGAGAGAGAGAGAGAGAGAGAGAGAGACACACACACACACACACACACAGAGAGACAGAGACACACACAAAGACAGAGACAGACACAGACACAGACACAGAGACAGAGACAGAGACAGACACAGACACAGACACAGAGACAGAGAGACTGAGATGTGTAAACTCGTTCAGACTATGAACACTCTTAATATCATGTATTATGTGAAACAATTTAAATAAAATATAATAGATTTAATATTGTGTTTTAAAACAATATTTAATCTGACATGACTCTCAAAGAATGATAAAGTATTACAATTAAAAAAAATATATTTCAGTATTTTAATATTACCCTGTTGACATAATTTTTTGTCTTTATGTTCTAATTAAGCAAATTAATGGATGCTGTGGTCTGCATGTGTAACAACAAAATTGTTATGTTCTGAGAAATCAAATAGTCTTTGATTTGGACCTATGTTAGGAAAAAACATGTTGTTTCATTTAAAAAAAAATATATTTTCAGCTAAACATTCTAAAATACATTTACCTCTGATGTGAGGAAAGAACATATGCGTGCACACACACACACACACACACGCGCGCACACACACGCACACACACACACACACGCACACACGCAGAGAGAGAGAGAGATAGACAGAGAGAGAGAGAGAGAGAGAGAGAGAGAGAGAGAGACAGAGACAGAGAGACAGAGACAGAGAGAGACACACACACACACACAGAGAGAGAGAGAGAGAGAGAGAGAGAGAGAGAGAGAGAGACGCAGAGAGAGAGAGAGAGAGAGAGAGAGAGAGAGACACAGAGAGAGAGAGAGAGAGAGAGAGAGAGAGAGAGAGAGAGAGAGAGAGAGAGAGAGAGAGAGAGAGAGAGATTATTGAATGAGCCATACGTAATTTATCAAACGAATTTCATAAATTGTGCATGGTACTCTCGCGAATGTTATAATTTATTTATTATCCACAAAGTGTGCTTTATAACAAAAGGTTGAATATGATTGTAATCTGTTCACAATCAAGATTAATAACATTCAGTGTTGTCAATTGCAGTGACGCGGAATGATGTCAATACCATAGCCGCGACCATCGCAAGCTTCCAGCTGCTATAGCAATTACAGTTACGTCAGAAGTGTGCTATAACAGTTTTCAATATATATACAGAACTTCACATACGTTGTTTTCGCTTCCTATTTATTGCACGAGTTTATTTTGCGCAAGAATATATACCACGAGATCGCGTGGAGGTTGAGTGATATCTTTTTTCGCAAAATAAACGAGTTGTTTAAAAACGTATCAAACTCGCTTTCTCTCGTTAGATACATTTAAAAACAACTCGTTGTGAGATAAATGGTATCTAACGGCCACTTATATTCTCTATATATAGCCCATGCCATAGAGATAGAGTGGGAAAATACGATATCTATGTGACCGTTTATTGTAGACCATATAGGTAATACATATATTTACACACACACACACACACACACACACACACACGAGAAAGAATATATACATCGCATAAGCTATAAATATAGAATATCATGTTTCTACGTTTTGATGTGGTGGCTACATGGCGAGGTTTAATGACGGTGTTACCCCATTATCGAACTGAGCCAAATAACCACGATATCAAATCGTAGTACTAGTAACCTGGTATACAACCCCTTTCAAGTTATATTTGTGTAATATGTTTCAGTCAAAAGCGGTATAGAAACTGTTACCGGAAGTCGGATAATAGCAGGTGTCCGAAAGCACCTTGGGAATTGGCATAACCAGCCAAAAATGTATATTTCCAAATTTTAAATAAAATACTTTGATTATATTTCAAAGTCTGTTGTGTCACAACATTACAATTTGTGTACCTTTTTTCTGTGAAAGGCAAGTTTACATGTGACATGAAGATTTACATCGCTGGCTGGTAGTGACTGTGACGTCAGACGCTGTTCTAATGTAAAAACAAAAATTGCAGGAAGATACTTGCTATTTTTGTTTTGTTTAAAAATGTTTAATTAAAAACGCTGGCTAGTTCCGAATGGGAGTGAATAAAGGAGAATTGAAAAATAAGAGGTAATTTGATGCCTCCACCACCACTAGAGGTTGTGCCTCCACCACCACTGGAGGTTGTGTCTCCACCACCACTGGAGGTTGTGTCTCCACCACCACTGGAGATTGTACCTCCACCACCACTGGAGGTTGTGCCTCCATCACCATTAGAGGTTGTGTCTCCACCACCACTGGAGGTTGTGCCTCCACCACCACTGGAGGTTGTGTCCCACCACCACTAGAGGTTGTGTCTCCCATTTCAAATCTCCTTCACATGGGCCGTGCATGTGGTGTTTTGTTAGTATAACTATATCATGTTGTGATTACTGTTATCCTTCGCAGGGCCCCATAGAAGATCCCAGCTGGCCGTCTAGGGAGGTGTCCGCTAATATCGGGCCCGTATCCGGAGTGGCAGCAGGGCCACAAGGAGAAGTCTTTTTATTACACAGAGCCGATCACCAATGGACAGTGGGGTAATTATCAATAATCTGTATCGGTAAAATCATTGAGGCCATTTCAGATAAACAGCACAAATTAAGGTTGCGAATATTAAACAAATAAAAATAAAAATAAATATTAAAAAAAATATATCAGTCTAATTAAAATTAGCTCCACTGGTTAATTACAGTTACCTGTGGATCTAACAGCACCCCGTTGGAACTCATGTCCAGTTGACCTTTTATTCGACCAATCAAAACCTTACTTGCAAAATCATGCTAGTGATTTGAAAAGATTTTGGTAGACCAGTAGAGCTAATTTAATATTATAATATATATATATATATATATATATATATATATATATATATTCGTTTCCAACTGTCATTATCTATACTTAGCATATTGCCATTAAGAACTCTGTAAACCTGCAACTAATTTTAACTGATACTACACACTATTCTGATGTCACTATACCGACTTCAATCCCTGAGTGAGTGTTCCGCAAGGCTCAGTGGGTAGGTGTAAACCACTTGCATTGACCAGTGATCCATAACTGGTTCAACAAAGGCCATGGTTTGTGCTATCCTGTCTGTGGGAAGCGCAAATAAAAGATCCCTTGCTGCCTGTCGTAAAAGAGTAGCCTATGTGGCGACAGCGGATTTCCTCTAAAAAAAAAAAAAACCCAGTGTTAGAATGACCATATGTTTGACCTCCAATAGCCGATAATAAGATAAAAAATCAATGTGCTCTAGTGGCGTCGTTAAATAAAACAAAGTTTACTTTTAAACCAATAGTCACACATTTACATGATTATGCCCGACACCTAAGTATAGTAGATTAAAAACAGAAATAAATTTAATCGCTGGAGTAGCCATGATTTCATTTTGAAAGAGGCCACCCAAGTTGTCTACGAGTGTTAGGTCCAACTTACATTGTGTTGTGAAATACCCTAAAACGTAAAGAATTAAAACTTAATAATTTACTTTATTTAAACTGCATAAATCGAATACTATCTTAGTAGGTGCTGTTAGGAAGCCAAGATGAGAGGATTATACATGTTCGACGAAGGTGTGTTTTTTAAAAATTATTTCTTTTATGAGAGGAGGATATCTTATATGAGAAATGTGATAAAAAATCAAATTCCCATATAGCCCGAAAATGTTGATATATTCACCCATATTAGCACTATCCTGGCGTGTTTTCTACCGCTTTTGATGAGTTTTCAAACCATGGTTTTGGATTTGCGAATAGCATTTATCACCTTGATCTGAAAGACAAAACACATATCAGAACAATGATGCAAGATAATTTCTATATATCGGATGAGCTATGGTATTAAGATATCGTGAATTTATTTCATTTTAAATAAAGGCCCAATGACTCTGGTTATAAAACAATTTAAAAATAAAGATGATCGGTGTGGGGGTGAGGGCGTTCGTTCGCTTTGGCTAGGCCAGTGACATCTAGGAACGTTAATAGCAGTGTTAATTTTTTTGTATATTCCTGCATATGATGTACTGTCAGTCAGTATTGTTATTATTTCAATAGACGGAATATAGCCCAGTGACAAAGCGCTGGCTTGATACACGGTCGGTGGGCCCATTGGGCTATTTCTCGTTCCAGCCAGTGTACTATGACTGGAATATCAAAGGCTGTGGTGTGTGCTTTCCTGTTTTTGAGATGGTGCATATAAAAGATCCCCTGTTACTAATGTAAAAATTTAGCGGTTTCCTCTCTAAGACAATATGTCAAAATTACCAAATGTTTAACATCCAATAGCCGTTGATTAATAAACCAACGTGCTCTAGTGATATCGTTAAATTAAACAAATCTGTTTTTGTAATAAGATATTTTTATTGTTCTTGTAATTGGATAGTAGTATAATTATGTTATTGTTGTAATGCGATAGTAGTGATATTATTGTAACTGTAATGCGATAGTAGTGATATTATTGTAACTGTTGTAATGCGATAGTAGTGATATTATTGTTACTGTTGTAATGCGATAGTAGTGATATTATTGTAACTGTAATGCGATAGTAGTGATATTATTGTAACTGTAATGCGATAGTAGTGATATTATTGTAACTGTAATGCGATAGTAGTGATATTATTGTAATTGTAATGCGATAGTAGTGATATTATTGTTACTGTTGTAATGCGATAGTAGTGATATTATTGTTACTGTTGTAATGCGATAGTAGTGATATTATTGTAACTGTAATGCGATAGTAGTGATATTATTGTAACTGTAATGCGATAGTAGTGATATTATTGTAATTGTAATGCGATAGTAGTGATATTATTGTAATTGTAATTCAATAGTAGTGATATTGTTATTGTTGTAATTCAATAGTAGTGATATTTTTACTGTTGTAATGCGATAGTAGTGATATTGTTATTGTTGTAATGCGATAGTAGTGATATTGTTATTGTTGTAATGCGATAGTAGTGAAATTTTATTGTTGTAATGCGATAGTAGTTATATTATTGTTATTGTTGTAATTCAATAGTAGTGATTTTATTGTTATTGTTGTAATTCAATAGTAGTGATATTGTTATTGTTGTAATGCGATAGTAGTGATATTGTTATTGTTGTAATGCGATAGTAGTGATATTATTGTTATTGTTGTAATTCAATAGTAGTGATATTGTTATTGTTGTAATGCGATAGTAGTGATATTATTGTTATTTTTGTAATTCAATAGTAGTGATATTGTTACTGTTGTAATGCGATAGTAGTGATATTGTTATTGTTGTAATGCGATAGTAGTGATATTGTTATTGTTGTAATGCGATAGTAGTGATATTGTTACTGTTGTAATTCAATAGTAGTGATATTGTTATTGTTGTAATGCGATAGTAGTGATATTATTGTTATTGTTGTAATTCAATAGTAGTGATTTTATTGTTATTGTTGTAATTCAATAGTAGTGATTTTATTTTCATTGTTGTAATTCAATAGTAGTGATTTTATTGTTATTGTTGTAGTGCAATAGAAGTAATATTATTGTTATTGTTTACAGAACGTTCAGAGAGAACAACACGTACTCAACACCAGAGAAAGGTCCTATCAGCACGGACGCCATTTTGAAAGTTGACGGGGCCAAGGGGAATAAGTTGGATTCACTTGGCGCCAATTTGTAAGTGCATGTATCATCCCGTAGACAGTCACTTTTAAGTGCATGTACTATATCGTAGATAAGACAGTCACTTTTTAAATGATGTACTGTCACATACATAGTTACTTTTCAAGTGCATGACAAATTAAGTGCATGTACAATCTCGTAATTACTTCAATTTGTAAGTGCATTTATCATATGGTAGAAAGTTATTTTGGAAGTACACTACCTCTTGATATTTCAGTTTAGAAGTACATTTACTATACTTCAGTTTGCAAATACATGTACTAGCTCGTAGCTACGCTAAAACTTTGTTCATTATATATTTTTTATTATTTACATATTTATTTACATATTTATTTATTTACATATTTATTTATTTATTAATTAATTAATTAATTAATTAATTAATTAAATAATTAATTAATTAATTAATTTATTTATTTGGGGACGGGACGTAGCTCAGTGGTACAGCGCTCGCCTGAATCGCGATCGATCTAGGATCGATTACCGTCGGTGTGTCCATTGGGCTATTTCTCGTACTAGCCAGTGCTCCATAACTGGTGTAACAAAGGCCGTGGTATGTACTATCCTGTCTGTGGCATGGTGCATATAAAATGCCCCTTGCTGCCACTCAAAAAGAGTAGCACATGAAGTGGCGACAGCGTGTTTCCTCTCTCATTCTTTGTATGGTCCTAAACCATATATCCGACGCCATATAACCGTAAATAAAATGTGTTGAGTGCGTCATTAAATAAAACATTTCCTTCCTTCCTTTATTATTGATTTATTGAGTTATTTATATTATTTAAATATTTATTTATTAAAAAAATGAACTTAATGCAATATACTATGTGTTTTTGGACTGCAGGTTTTATCTACCTCACGGACTGACGTTCGATCACGCTGGCAACCTGTGGGTCACAGATGTCGCCCTGCACCAGGTAAGCTGGTCTGACACACAGGTGTGTCAATCACGCACGCTGATTACTGAGTGGATGGAGATAATAAGGCGGAAGTAGATTGCCACACCTTTTGTTTGTAATCCACGCGTGGATCTACTGATCTGGTACCGGGAGTGAGCACCTTACCATGACCTAATAATGTTAGAATGGCCGAGAAGTGAAAATAATCAGTCTTGGTCTACGATTTGTGTTCGTGTGTTGAGGGTGGTGGAAATGTAACATCTTTGTCGACTAGGTGGCTCTGGGATAGTCTGTGATGTAAAGTATATATTCGTGTACCGCCCCATGCTAGATTTATGTACAGAGTTTCAGATATCAGAATGCTACTTTCACGCACATAGGCAAGCCATATTTCATATATATGCGCTCATAAGAACGTTGACGTTCAGAAATACCACTAAAAGCATGATGGATGGGTGAGAAGTGTTACCGCAGTAAACACATGCTTTTGTCCGTCCCATCATTCTATAAAACTTTTTTTTTTTTTTTTTAAATAATTTCAGTTTGGTTTGACGTAAGAAGAAAAGTAAAAGTTGTTTGGAAATAACAAAACAAAACAAACAGAAGAAAAGGTTTTACTAATTTTGTGTGAAATTTACAAATCAATCGGCTCAGACATAAATAACTTGAAGTAAATTCCAGAGGCGGATCTAGGCGGGATGCCAGGGGCCCGCCCCCCTTAAATTTTGCGATAGTTATAATTTTATTATATATTAATTTTTAATTTTTTTACGATCCCCCTCCAAACCTCCCCCAAAGTTCCCTTGGCATTCCACCTCATGTCACTCCCCCCACCCCTTAAATGGATTTTCTGGACCCGCCACTGAATTCCATAGTATAAAAACGGCGTTCTCTGTGGAACGGACTATAGATTCATTTACATATTTATTCGTACCCACAAGCAATATTAATTTTTAATCTACAAGCTGCTGTTAACGTCCGGTTTTAATCCCTTTCAGGTGATGAAAATACCAGCGGGCTCCAAACAACCTGACCTCGTCCTTGGACAAAAATTCATTCCCGGAAGTGACGACACGCATTTCTGCAAACCCACCGACGTAGCAGTCATAAGCAATGGCGACTTCTTCGTCTCTGACGGGTGAGAAAAATAACAACATAGCAACATTAAATTAATTAACCATTTTCAAGTGGTTCTCAAAATTTACCTTTAAAATTGCGAAGTACGAGACCGAATGTTTTATATTATGATTTGAAATTTAGTAGTATTTCACCGTATGTATAACCTGCATAAATTATCATGTTTATTGTTGCCACTATTTTACTTTTACACAGACGACATGCCCATGTTGTGTTATGTCAGGCAGTGGCGTAGCGTGGATTGCCAGCGCCAGGGCAAGGCGCCCGGGGCAAGGCATGCATTGCGCCCCCTAACCAGTGGACCGTTAGCACTCGAATCCCTTCCACCAGTCCAGAATGCTACGCCCACGCTACGCCACTGATGTCAGGTCAATCGGAGTAACATATCGTCGAATCAAGCATTTCGGCACAGACGGGGATATCGAGATTTTGACCGCTTTATTTTGTCTTCAGCTGCTAATGTTATCCAGTTCACTAATGACATTTGTTTCCAATAAATAAGTCTTCGCAAAACAAGCTGCAAGGCCAGGCGTATTCCAAACACGATTCTACTATACATTTGTTTTTGAAAACATTTCAATGAGTTTGAAAGTGATTAAAACTATCCTGTATCCTGATCCAGCCAGTGTACCACAACTGGTATATCAAAGACCGTGGTATGTGCTATTCTGTCTGTGGGATAGTGCATATATAAGATCCCTTGCTACTAATGAGAAATTGTAGCGGGTTTCTTCTCTATGACTGTGTCAAAATGATTAAAACTATCCTGTATCCTGATCCAGACAGTGTACCACAACTGGTATATCAAAGACCGTGGTATGTGCTATTCTATCTGTGGGATAGTGCATATATAAGATCCCTTGCTACTAATGAGAAATTGTAGCGGGTTTCTTCTCTATGACTGTGTCAAAATGACCGTATGTTTGACATCCAATAGCTGGTGATTAGTAAATGAATGTGGTCTAGTGGTGTCGTTAAACAAAACAAGCATCAACTGCAAATCCTGTCCAAATGACTAATGACATTTGTTTCTACTAAATAATTCTTCACAAAACAGGCCCCAGGGTGAGACATATCTCCAGCATGACGCTGCAATGCATTTCTTTTTAAAAACATTTCAAGGAGTTTGAAACAGATTAAGACTATTATGTATTCTGAATAATATATAATATGTCTGGTGGATCATTTTAAACGCGGCTTTTCCAGGTACGACCGGCATCGGTGGCGTCGTGGTTAGGCCATCGGTAGGTACTGAGTTCGGATCCCAGTCGAGGCATGGGATTTTTATTCCAGATACCGACTCCAAACCCTGAGTGAGTGCTCCGCAAGGCTCAATGGGTAGGTGTCAACTACTTGCACCGACCAGTGATCCATAACTGGTTCAACAAAGACCATGGTTTGTGCTATCCTGACTGTGGGAAGCGCAAATAAAAGATCCCTTGCTGCCTGTCGTAAAGGAGTAGTCAGAATGGCCGTATATTTGACGTCCAATAGCCGATGATAAAATAAAAAACAAACTTTACTTTCAGATACTGCAACAGCAGAATAATCAAATTTGCACCTGATGGAACCATTCTCAAACAGTGGGGAACGAAAACAGGTACGTAATGTCTACCCTCCACTATGTACATACTGGTTAGGATCGATTAATTTGACTACCTTTTG